>NW_020439418.1:6119-21692 GCF_000699045.2 Agrilus planipennis | reverse complement strand
CGACTGCACAGGCAGTTAAAAAACGATATAAAAGCTCATGAAACAACACGATGGACCGAAGCGGATCTCAAACCGATGGACGGAACAAGTCATGGGAGACAACGCACATTTTTTTTCAAAGAACATCTCCAAGTGCGAAAAAGTCTTCGTTCGTAGTAACTCAACAAAAGCATTGCAAAAACCATACGAAGGACCATTTCAGGTAATAAGTCGAAGTGCCAAAACATTTATTGTTCCTATTAATGAAAAAAAAAATACCACGATTTCAATTGATCGCCTAAAGCCTGCTTATTTAATAGCAGACGATGATTGTTTAAACCAAGTCGACCCAACTGAAAGTAGTAAAGAAACCGGAAAACCTAATGGAAGTACACCTGAAAAACCACTAGAAAACCGACCAAAGAGAAAAGCCAAATTTCCAGATTATTATGGTTCTCGAATCCATTATTAATTTACCTATATTGTCTCGATAAATATTAATCATTTGTTATGTATTGCTTGTGTATGTTCAATTTTTTTTCTTATTGTTTTAACTTTAACACATTTTCTATTCCTAAAAAATACTACCAGCGGAGTAATGTAGCAGCAAGTATATAAATTTCCCAATTTTAACTTTCTCAGAAACATCTTGAATGGTTGGAAATTTTGTACATTAGTGGTCGGGTACACAGACTCTTCAGGTCGGGGTATGTATATTGAGAAATGCAGGTGCGTGAACATTAACATTCCATTTATATTACCATATATAGCCTATTAAGATCGATATTCACAGTCAGTACGATACCCTCGCTTTTGTTGTTCGCATCTGCCTTGTTGTGTTATTAAATAACGTTATTAAAAGTCTTATTATTCTCTGAAATATCGCGCCAGACAATCCCCTCACCTGTAAACAAAGAAAAATATATTTCTTTTACGAAGTATGAGTAAAATACCACGATTAACCCCAGATTTCAAGAATTATTATAGATAAAGAACAAAAAATAATAACACGGAAATATTTTCCAAATGACGACAAATTGCTACAACGTAAAGGTATTTTTCCATATGAATACATGGACTGTTGGGAAAAATTACATAATACTAAGTTACCCCCTTCAGCACGATTAACGACTGTCACGTTTCTCACGAAGACTACGGACATGCATGCTTACTTTGGGATACATTCAAAATTAATACTTTACAACAATACGCGGAAATCTAGAAACAGATGTTTTGCTTCTTGCATTTTTGAAAATTTTCGATTGACTTGTTGGAACACGTACGAATTGGATAGTTTACATTATTATACTGCGCCAGGACTCGCTTTCAATAGTATACTAAAACTTATGGGGGTTAAATTAGAATTACTATCTGATATTGATATGATAATGTTACTCGAACTAGGGATACGTGAGGGTGTCCTGCAGGCGTGTAATAGATATGGAAAAGCAAATAATAAGTACATGGGAAGTAGTTTTAATGCAAATGAACCTATACTATATTTAATTTATTTTGATGTAAATAATCTCTACGGTCACGCGATGTCGTTTCCTTTACCAGAAAGTAAATTTGAATGGGTTGATGATGTCTATTGTAATTAGTGACATACCCCACGACGCTAAGTATGGTTACATGTCTGAAATTGACCTTAATTATTCAGTTAAACTTCATAAAAAACATCGAGATTTACCATTACTTCTGGAACATTTAATTCCATCAGCTTCCAATTCAAAATAGCATAAATTAATGACCCCACTTTATGATAAGAAAAACTATATTATTCAATATAGAACAAACAAGACAGCTCAAAACCCCAACGCCCAACGTCAAAACACGACTGAAGTTCACTTCAGTCCCTGAAGAAGGTAACCTTGTTACCGAAAAGTGCTTCGGACAACTACAGTGACGTGTTTTGGCGTTGAGGTTTTGAGCTATTTTGTTTGTTCTACAAGAACCGCCAAAATTTTTCGAATCTTCATATATTATTCATTATAGGAATTTAAAACAGGTATTAAATTTAGGTATTGAAATTGAAAAGGTTCGTCGTATATTAAAATTTAAATAATCACCTTGGATAGAAAAATATGTCGATGTGAATATAAGTTTACGGCAGGCGAGCAGAAACAATTTTGAAAAAAAAAATCTACAAACTTATAAATAACGCTGTATTTGGTAAAACAACGGAAAATATAGGGATGTTAAATTGGTAACGAAATTAATATATTTCACAACCAAATTTCCATAGTTGTACGATATTCAATGAAAATATGGTACTTATTGAAATGAAAAGGCTAAATATTACATTTAGCAAGTCAATATACATAGGATTCTGCATACTTGACATTTCAAAAATCGTACTGTACGACTTTCATTATAATTATATTCAAAACAAATTGTGCGAGAGGAACAAATTACATTATGACACAGACTAGCTAATATACTAGTTCTTTGTTGACGATATTTATTAACATATAAAAAATGATACACATAAATTTGATACATCAGACTATCCACTGAATAAAAAATGAAGAAATCTTAGGTCTTGTTAAAGATAAACTTTGTGGTAAGATATTTTTTGAATTCATCGTTTTGCGATCGAAAATGTAACCATAAAATTGCATAATGATTATGATAAGGTAGAAAATGATGTGGAAGTTAGGTAAAAGTCCAAAGGTGTTACAAGGGTAGCATTTCGAAAAATTACATTTGAAGACTATTTTAAATGCTTATGCCACAATAGAACAGTAGAATATAGTCAAACTTTAATTTTGTCGAAGAAACATAAAGTTTATACCGTACGACAAAAAAAGTAACACTTACTCCACACGATGACAAACGAATGGAAAGTGTATTTACACAGATACGTATCCGTAAGGTTACAAAGATAGCATTTAATAAACGAATAATAGTAGTATAGATAGTACCTATTTCACTTTTTGTAAACAATTTAGATTATATTCTAGCCTAATAATATATCAACGAAAGTTATTGTGAATTGAGAACTGGGATGATGTACTATGAATTATGAATAATAGAAATGGTATATGCATTAAACGAATATTTGTGTGTGTCATTTACTACTTTAAAATAAAAAGCTATATAGGTATATGTGACTTTTTAAATTTAAATTTATTAAGTTCTTCATTAAAGAAAAAGAGCAGAGATAAAGGCATTCTGTGTGTATTCTAAATAAACCTATAATGGTTAGAAAAACGGTTTTAGCAGAGGGGATATCAGGATATCATAGCTTTTAGTTTCGTACAGTATTGAACGGATATCATTTACCAGGCATCGAACGACGAGCGGAGGGCAAGTTCGTGGCTTATTAGGCTGCGTTATGTTGGTCGGTCAATCGTCGTATTCGGTTCGAATAACAACTATTGACAGTTCGAACTGTACATACTTAGAATTTTCATAAGACCAGACAGCGTAGCAGCACGGCTGTAGCATTGTCCGTCATTACCGACCAATATTATTATCCACCTACAGTGTGGAACAACTATTATGTTTCATTTAAATAATTCCATTTTTTTAAATAGTTAAAGCGACTAATACAACAACATGACGACTATTAAATAAGCTTCTCATGTATATGCGATACGACGGGACTTGAACCTTGACGAAATTCTTGTACAAACTGGGTGGATCGGCTTGCGAGTTTCGATGATTTAGGGAGCCGGACCATAGGTTCAACCATAATGGAGGGGTTCTTAAAGATAAACCAGATTAAGACAAGTCCCTGAAAGAGGGCAGCAGCTCTTTCAGTACTCAGGGTGGCAGAGATCACGAGGATTGCTGTGACACCCTGATGCACAATACTGCGATGTGGAAGGCAACGGGAAATCACCACATTATGATCCCGAGTACAACGTACAAATTATAAATTAAATGATGGCGTCCTCTGGAGTAAAGCACTCCGGACGTAAACTAGTCCCCCATTCGGATGTCCGGGCGGGAATTACCTCGGGGGATGTCATCAATAAGTGCAATAGCGATAGGTGCAATGTTTCACGAGTCGGAGCGTGGAATGTTAGAACAATGAGGCAAGTAGGAAAATTAGACAATTTAAAAATAGAGATGGATAGATTAGAATTAGAAATAGTAGGTATTAGTGAAATCCGTTGGCCCGAAGCTGGAGACTTCTGGAGTGGGGACTTTAGAGTGATACATACAGGATCGGTAGAAAGTAATTCGGGGGCAGGAATTGTAATGCGTAGGAAAATAGGGCAGAGTGTAGAAAGTTATTTATAAAAAATCGATAGGATAGTTATGGTTAAATTAAACTCAAAGCCGGTAAGAACGGTATTAGTGCAGGTCTACATGCCTACATCATCTTTCAGTGATGAAAACCTAGAAGCAGTTTATGCAGATATAGAAGAAGTGTTTAGAAGTTTAGTGAAAGGACGAAGACATAATAGTTTTAGGAGATTTCAACGCAGTAATAGATGAAGGTAAAGTGGGTGCAATAGCAGGTTCTTTTGGATTAGGCAATAGAAACGATAGGGGAGATAGGCTGATAGAATTTTGCGATAAACATAACTTAACCGTCGCGAATACTTTATTCAATCATCACGTTAGGAGGCGCTATACGTGGAAGATGCCAGGTGATTTAGGGAGATTTCAGTTAGATTACATACTTGTTAGCCAAAGATTTAAAAATAAAGTGAAGGACTGTAGGGGTTATCCAGGAGCAGATATAGACAGCGATCATAACTTAGTAGTTATGAAGACCAATCTTAAATTGAAAGTTCTGAAAAAGAGGGAAGGTAGGAGACGTCTCGGCTTAGAAAAGCTAAAATGTAACGAAACGCGTGATAGGCTAGGTAAAAGGACAGACATTTTGTTAACTTAATTCTAATATACATTGCAATAAACATAAATCATATAAAGCATAAGAGTACAATCATAAAGTTAGAACAACATAGGGGCATAATAACAGACGGAAATAATATTGATTAATTATTTATCAAGTACTTTTTTCACTACGTAAGGGCCTCTGAATTTTGGAATAAGTTTTTTATTGACGCCGGGGGTTACATCTACATTCTTTATTACTATACAATCACCAGTTCTATATTTAGTTGGGGATTTATGTCGTCTATTAAAATATTTACTATTATATTCACTAGTTTTCTGTATTTTGTCAAAAGCCTTTTCTCTAATTAAATTCAAATTTCGATTAGTTTCTTGTTGATTTTCTAAAAGTTGTCTTAAACTGTCACTAATATTACCTGATTGATTAATACCGAATAAAAGTCTTGACGGGGTATCACCAATTGAACGATTAAGAGTGTTATTTAATGGGAATTCAACATCTGGTAACGATTTATTCCATGTTTTCGGACTACACGTTAATTTTGATAAAATCTGTGTTAAGTCTCTATTATATCTCTCTATCTGACCGTTCGCTTGAGGAGTTGCGGTTGCTATTGCTACATGTTGAATTCCTTCATCCTTTAAAAATTCTTTGAACTTTTGTGACGTAAATGCAGATCCTCTGTCGGACACTATTTTTTGGGGTTTAGTATATACCTTAAAATATTCTTTTAAATGTTTAATCACTTCATCTGCATTTGTCGAGACAGTCGGATATAATTTTACGAATTTGGTAAATGAATCTACTATTTCACAAATATACTTCTGTCTATTTTGACTATTTTCTAATGGTCCGTAATGGTCAATGTGAATTCAATGAAATGGACGCGAACCATGTTATTAACTACGACGGAACTACGGTTTTATCTACAACTTCACAATATTATGCTCTCTTGCATAGAGAAGCTATTGAAATTTATAAACATCCGATTAATTTCAACAGAAAAGATGAAGGGCTTCGTTTGAATAAAGTATGGTACCCAGTCCTAAAGAAAACTACGCAGAAAGCGTCGAATACACTAACAAGCCATTCGAGTACACCGACCGTTCATGGNTCGCTTTTTTATTATCCTTTTGGCTCTGACAAATACGTTTCCAGTTAATCCAAATAAGTTTAAATATTTTTGTTGGAAGACAGCCGTCGTTTCTATTGAACATTATCCGTAGTTTCCCCTACCAACAACAGTACACAAAACTTTATTTCATGGTCATGAAATAATAGAAAATTGTATAGTGCCTCTAGGGCTACTTTCAGAAGAAGCTCAAGAGTCTGGAAATAAAGATATTAAAATAGAGAGAAAATTATTCTAGAAAATTTATTGAATTGCACTTTATTATGATAGGTTCGTTCGACTTTTCCATTCATGTTGCTCTGCATAACGTTTTGGATGACCCTTTATTTGTAATGCAGTTTGAGTGGACCCGTGGACATCCTGTTGACGGGCTTCATATTCTTCTACAATCATTATGCGGAGAGCTTCCGGAGTAGGTAACGAGTCTCTGGATTCTATTCAACATCGGAAATTTTCGAATTTCTCGGGAAGACTATATAATAACATAATTGAGAGCAAGTCGTTTCCATTCTAACTCCCATTTCTTCTAGTCTAAAAATTTGTTAAGGTGCTCTTTTACGTCACCGTTTTCTTCCATTCTTTAAAGAGTTAACTGTTTTAACAATGTGGCTTTTCGTGCAGGTCCTTTCAATTGATAAAGTCAAACTTCTCTTGATGTATCACATCCTTTTATTTGTGTTAATTCGGATGGACTAATTAAGAGAATGATGTCAGATTTTGCTTTGCTATCTGCCAAATTCCAAACTTCAACTTCGGATTGATTATTTGTTGTTGCAAAAGGGTTTCTGCGTTATATTTCTCACATAACCCCCTTCGTCGTTTTTTATTAGTAATGCTTGAATTTGAAGATTCCATATATCATATTTCGCCCGGTTTAGTAATTCGATACGAGCAACGTGTGAATTCATCGCGTAACTTTTTATATAATCCCGGTAGCAGCGAAATAACACCTGTGTACTTCAACGGCGGTAGCAATCGATAATATCAAGCTAACTTAATGCGTGGGACTGGGAAAATCCAATAACGCTGAACTTGTACAATTTCTGAATATATTTCTACTACACGGAGGTAATAAATTAATACAAAAAAGAATAGTGCATTTTATTTTGATTATTCAGACATTTTTGCCTTAGAATCTAACAACGCTGAGGAAGAAGAGACGGAGGAGAAGGAGGAAGAAGTGAACGCGTACTTCGGTTTTTAAGCTATCAGAAATTATTATTATTCAATTTCCCCTTTCAACTTGAAGATATCGTCAAATTTGAACAATTGAACAATTTATCGATTAACGTCTTTACTTTATTAGATAAAAAAGAAATAGTACCGCTTTGTTTAAGTAAAACTGAATTTACACCAAAAATTAATTTACTGATGGTCTCAAGAGTAAATTGTGAAAATGAAAGTTCTGATGATAATGATGATAAGAAAACAGCAATAGCAGCAGCATTAGACATCGAATCAGACAGAGTATTTCATTTTGCGTACTGACCTCTCAAAGTTACTACATAAACAAACGAAGAAAAACCTGAGAAAGTGATTGTGCCAGCAATGTTTAAATCACATTAGTTCAAAGGACATTCTGGAAAGACATTCAATCGATTGCAGAAAATTAAATGAGATAAAAATTACTTTACCAAGTAAAAACATTTTTGAAAAGTATTTGAAATCCAAAAATTTAAAAAAAAAACAAACTGACACCGTTGGCAATTTATGCCAATTTAGAAAGTACACTATTTAAATATAATGAAAATGTAACTGATAAGCAAAACGCAAAAAGCTTACAAACATGAAGCGTTCAGTATTGTATATTATTTAAAGTGTTCTTACAACGATTCACTTTCCCAATTTAGAATGTACACCGGCGAAGACTGTATTAAATGGTTTATTAAGGAACTGGAGGAAATTGCTTTCAAATTGAAAGACATTTTCTCAAATATTGTTGCCCCGGTGAAACTCGTTAACAACAATATAAATTTATAACGACAAGAAATTGTCATGTTTGTTCGAAAAAATTTAAAAGTGACGATCTGAAGATCAAAGATCATTCACACCTGGACGGCAGTTTCCGTAGTGCAGCACACGCAAGGTGTAATTTAAATTACAAAGACAGTCACGTAGTGCCTGTAATTTTTCATAACCTGGTCGGCTACGATAGTCATTTTTTAATTAAAGCTCTGTAAGTAGAGTTCAAGGGTAACATTTCTCTATTACCTGTTGTAGTAGCAAGAATATAAATTTCTTAATTTTAACTTTCTCAGAAACATCTTGAATGGTTAAAAATTTTGTACATTAGTGGTCGGGTACACAGACCCTTCAGCTAGAGGTATGCGTACCACTAATACTGCAAAATGAAGGTACATGAACATCAACATTCCTTTTGTATTATATAGCCTATTAAGTTCGATATTCACAGTCAGTACGATACCCTCGCTTTTGCTGTTCGCATGTGCCTTGTTGTGTTATTAAATAAAGCTATTAAAAGTCTTATTATTCTCTGTATTATCGCGCCAGTCAATCACCTCATATTTGGTGTTCCCGAAGTGATTAAGACAATTTTTTTGAGGGCAAACTGTGCGCGAAATCCAAGTATCGTCGTGAGTAAGTTGTTTCTGATTATTAGCTATTTTGTGTCGCCAAACTGATTAGTTAAAGAAACATGACTCTTTACGATCAACAAGCCTTTCCAAGCATCGATCGCGTAGCTGTGCGATTGCCTCCATTTCGGGCAAAAGACACGGAAATTTGGTTCCAAAAATAGAAGCGCATTTTTCTGTTTCTCATATAACATCCGACAAAACCAAGTACAACCAGGTTATTGGCAATTTACTATGCTACATAAAAGAAGTGCGGGACATAATAATTAATCCACCTGCAGTTGGTAAATATACAATTCGAGAACAACTTATTCGAAGATTGAGTTCGTCGCAAGAACAGAAGACTAAACGTCTGTCCGAGCACGAAGAAATAGGTGATCGCAAGTCAACGCAATTTTTACGCCCTCTTCGTAGTCTCGCGGGAGTTGTAGTACCAGATAGCATCCTTCGACCTTTATAGTTGTCGCGTCTAACTCAGGTAACTCAAGCTGACCACCCAAAGTGAAGCAACGTTGGACAAATTAGCCGTTGCAATTTTAGTCGCAGCAGCACCAACGCTGCACATTTGACAACTCCAGAACAATGCTCCTGTAGTTATTTTCGTGGATCGATTCTATTCCCTACTCACCGAAAGGATAAATGAAATGGCTAAGGTCCCGTGAGTAACTCTCAACGTAAATATGTTTCATGACATCCGCAAACACGTCCTCGTTGGCGAAATAATGGAAACCGTCAAACAAACAATAATAGGGGCGTATGTTGGTATCATGTGCGATTTGGAAACGGTGCAAGTATACAGCACCATGTAATATTTCGGGAAACGCGACGGGCAGTCACTGTTGGCGGCAAGCGACGCTAACCCCAAATCATGCCGCCTATCTGTAACGTATAGGAACTCAAAAGTGCCCTTTTTAATAGATACTGGTGAGGATTTGTGTGTTTATCCGCGTGTGCGGCTCCGCGATCCGCGAAAAAAGACAGACTATGAGTTGTATGCCGCCAACAATACAGTGATTGCAACATACGGATATACTACACTGTCATTAAACTTTGGTCTGCGTCGCAACTTCACGTGGTGTCTTATGGTCGCTGATGTGTCGAGACCATTAATTGGGGTTGATATTTAGCATCATTATGGACTGCTAGTAGATATATGAAACAATCGCCTAGTAGACAGCTTAACGTCACTTTCAACGCCTGGAAAATATTCGACGGACACCAACTACAGCAGTATCAAAATGATAAGTGAAAAGTTGCGCAATCATATGCTATTTGTGCAATTTCTAGACGTCATAAGACCAAGTGACAAATGTCTATTCCAGTTAAAAAATACCACTCAACATCATATTCAGACGACTCATGGACCTCCGATACATAGCAAGCCCCAAAGGCTTGCACTGGAAAAACTACAAGCGGAGAAGAATGAATTCGAAGCACTCATCAATGTAGGCATCGCTAGATCATCAAAGAGCAGCTGGTCGTCACCGCTTCACATAGTTCCCAAGAAGAGTGATGAAAGGAGGCCACGCGGTAATTACCCAGCTCTTAATGCAAGTACTATTCCCGACAGGTACCCTGAACCACATATTGAAGACTTCGCGCAGGAATTACACGGCAAAACTATTTTCTCAACCGTTGACTTGGTGCGAGCGTTTTACCACATACCGGTAACACCCGAAGACGTTTCAAAGGCTGCAATTACTACACCCTTCGGTCTTTCTGAGATGCTATACATGCCTTTCGGCCTACGGAACGCTGGTCAGAGTATGCAGAGATTTGTTGATGAAAAGTTTCGGGAGCTGAAATTTGTCATCAAATACATCGACGATTTCCTAATTGCCTCAACATCCGAGGAGGAACATGCACAACATCTTCAGCAGGTATTCCAACAGTTTAAAGAGCTAGACTCGTAATAAACCCTGCAAAATGCGTTTTTGGACAAGCGCGTGTCAAATTTCTGGGCTACGAATGTTAAGCGAAGGTATCCGCCTGGAAGATAAAGTTGAAGCTATAAAAAACTACCCGAAGCCAGAAACTGTTAAACAATTGCGACAATTTCTCGGAATGTTAAATTTCTGTTGCCGTTTTATTCCGAATTCAGCATGATCCCAGGCTCCACTTAACGAGTTACTACATGGAAACATCAAGGGTAAAACTCCAATTAAATGGTCACCAGAAGCTTTTTCTGCCTTCGAAAGACGCAAAAGCAGCAGTGCGGAAGAAACACTTTTGGCTCATCCACAACACAATGCTCCTTTGGCTCTAATTACCGATGATCTGACTTCGCAATTGGCGCCGTGTTGCAGCAGTAAATCGACAACGAATGGCAACCACTCGCATTTTTCTCGCGAAAACTCAGCACCGCAGAAAAAAAATACGCAGCATATGATCGCGAACTACTTGGCATATACACAGCGATTAAACATTTTCGGCACATGATCGAAGGAAAAGTCTTCACAATTGTTACCATCATATACTCATTACGTATGCGTTTCGACAAAAAATGGAAAAATGTTCACCACGCCAATCAAGACAGGTTGATTATATAGCACAAATTTCTACGGATATTCAACACATATGCGGAAAAAATAATATAGTGGCTGATGTTCTTTCGAGGATAAACGAAGTGTCTGCAGCAATTGACTTTAAGGCTTTATTCAAATCACAAGAAAATGACGAGGAATTAAAGTCATTCATAAATAACCCAAATATAGGACTTAAATTAAAACGTGTGCAATTACCTGGAACAAATTCTACTGTGTATTACGAATTAAAGCATCAACAAAATTAATCGATTAACTCAGATTGTAGAACATGGATCCTCAGCTGTATTTCCTGTCAGCGATCTAAAATATCAAGACATGTCTCATCAGGGTAGTTCATCTCGCCATCATCCCGTTTCGAACATATTCCCATAAACCTTGTAGGACCCTTACCATTTTCCCGAGGAGTTAGATACTGCATGACATGTGTTGATAGTTTTACTCGTTGGCCGGAAGCGTGGCCAATTGACAACATTGACGTCACCACAGCAGCGTGGACTCTTTTGGAAGGTTGGGTTGCGCGATTTGGAACGCTGCTAAGAATAACCACAGACCGAGGACGTCAGTTTGAGTCTTATCTCTTTAAGGAATTAAATTACTTATTAGGTACGACACACCTGAAAACAACTGCGTACCATCCAGCCGCCAACGGAATGGCCGAACGACTGCACAGGCATTTAAAAAACGATATAAAAGCTCATGAAACGCGATGGACCGAAGCGGATCCACAGCTAAAGAATACCGCCGAGTACGTTAACCAGTTACGACAATTCTTCGCTTATCTCAAACCGATGGACGGAACAAGTCATGGGAAACAACGCACATTTGTTTTCAAAGAACATCTCCAAGTGCGAAAAAGTCTTCGTTCGTAGTAACTTAACAAAATCATTGCAACAACCATACGAAGGACCATTTCAGGTAATAAGTCGAAGTTTCTGTTAAAGAAAAAAATATACCACGATTTCAATTGATCGCCTAAAGCCTGCTTATTTAATAGCAGATGATGATTGTTCAAACCAAGTCGACCCACCTGCAACTAGTAAAGAAACCGAAAAACCTAATGGAAATACAGCTCGTGGGAACACTCGATATAGCAAGAAACAATTTTAATGTGTATCAATCAAGCGTCTTCATTTGTGCTGACTTAGTTAGGTCGCGACACAGTGCGGTTACACACACAAATGTAAATTGCTGAAATGTTCTTTGCCATTTAAACTAATGTAAATAGTTTTGTATAAATAGCGTGTAACACCAGGCTCGCTATAATTGGATACTGCAACAGTATTAACACCTGAATACCGCAAGTGTATCAACCATCGGATGCATAGACACAGCAATGTGTTCAACATAGTTGCAGATCGGTTCTTCTCAGAACCACAACTTTTGTTAGTCGCATCTCTCATTACTACGACAGTGTGGCTACACCTGAAAAACCACTAGAAAACCGACCAAAGAGAAAAGTCAAATTTCCAGATTATTATGGTTCTCGAAACCATTATTAATTTACCTATATTGTCTCGATAAATGTAAATCATTTTTTATGTATTGCTTGTGTATGTTTATTTTTTTTTTCTTATTGTTTTAACTTTAAAACATTTACTATTCCTAAAAAATACTACCAGCGGGGTAATGTAGCAGCAAGTATATAAATTTCCCAATTTTAACTTTCTCAGAAACATCTTGAATGGTTGGAAATTTTGTACATTAGTGGTCGGGTACACAGACTCTTCAGGTCGGGGTATGTATATTGAGAAATGCAGGTGCGTGAACATTAACATTCCATTTATATTACCATATATAGCCTATTAAGATCGATATTCACAGTCAGTACGATACCCTCGCTTTTGTTGTTCGCATCTGCCTTGTTGTGTTATTAAATAACGTTATTAAAAGTCTTATTATTCTCTGAAATATCGCGCCAGACAATCCCCTCACCTGTAAACAAAGAAAAATATATTTCTTTTACGAAGTATGTGTAAAATACCACGATTAACCCCAGATTTCAAGAATTATTATAGATAAAGAACAAAAAATAATAACACGGAAATATTTTCCAAATGACGACAAATTGCTACAACGTAAAGGTATTTTTCCATATGAATACATGGACTGTTGGGAAAAATTACATAATACTAAGTTACCCCCTAAAGAATGTTTTTTCAGCACGATTAACGACTGTCACGTTTCTCACGAAGACTACGAACATGCTTGCTTAATTTGGGATACATTCAAAATTAATACTTTACAACAATACGCAGAAATATATTTAAAAACAGATGTTTTGCTTCTTGCTGACATTTTTGAAAATTTTCGATTGACTTGTTGGAACACGTACAAACTGGATAGTTTACATTATTATACTGCGCCAGGGCTCGCTTTCGATAGTATGCTAAAACTTACGGGGGTTGAATTAGAACTACTAACTGATATTGATATGATAATGTTCCTAGAACGAGGGATACGTGGGGGTGTCTCGCAGGCGTGTAATAGATATGGAAAAGCAAATAATAAGTACATGGGAAGTAGTTTTAATGCAAATGAACCTATATCATATTTAATGTATTTCGACGTAAATAATCTCTACGGTTATGCGATGTCGTTTCCTTTACCAGAAGGGAAATTTGAATGGGTTGATGATGTCTACTCTATTGTAATTAATGACATTCCCGACGATGGTGAGTACGGTTACATATTTGAAATCGACCTAATTTATCCAGTAAAACTACATAAAAAACATCGTGATTTACCATTACTTCCGGAACATTTAATTCCACCAGCTTCCAATTCAAAAATGCATAAATTAATGACCACACTTTACGATAAGAAAAACTACATTATTCATTATAGGAATTTAAAACAGGCGTTAAATTTAGGTATTGAAATTGAAAAGGTTCATCGTGTATTAAAATTTAAACAATCACCTTGGTTAAAAAAATATGTCGATTTGAATACAAGTTTACGACAGGCGAGCAGAAACGATTTTGAAAGAAATTTCTACAAACTTATGAATAACGCTGTATTTGGTAAGACAATGGAAAACGTACGAAAATATAAGGATGTTAAATTGGTAACAAAATGGTCCGGAAGATATGGTGCAAATTATTATATTTCACAACCAAATTTCCATAGTTGTACGATATTTGATGAAAATATGGTACTTATTGAAATGAAAAGGCTAAATGTTACATTTAACAAGCCAATATACATAGGATTCTGCATACTTGACATTTCAAAAACTATACTATACGACTTTCATTATAATTACATTCAAAACAAATTCTGTGAGAGGGCCAAATTACTTTATACTGACACAGACTCGCTAATATACCAGTTCTTTGTTGACGATATTTATCAACATATAAAACATGATATACATAAATTTGATACATCGGACTATCCACCGAATAATATTTATAATATACCTTTAAAAAATAAAAAAGTCTTAGGTCTTGTTAAAGATGAACTTTGTGGTAAGATATTTTCTGAATTCATCGCTTTGCGATCGAAAATGTACGCTATAAAATTGTATAATGGTAATGATAAGGAGAAAAGTGATGTAGAAGTTAGGAAAAAGTCTAAAGGTATTACAAGGGCAGCAATTAGAAAAATTACATTTGAAGATTATTTTAAATGCTTATTCCACAATAGAACAACAGAAGCTAGCCAAACTTTAATTTTGTCGAAGAAACATAAAGTTCATACCGTGCGACAGAAAAAAGTAGCACTTAGTCCACACGACGATAAAAGAATGGTAAACTATATTTACACAGATACGTATCCGTGGGGTTACAAAGATAGCATTTAATATACGAATAACAGTAGTATAGTTAGTACCTATTTCATTTTTTGTAAACAATTTAGATCATATTCTAGTCTAATAATATGTAAACGGAAGGTATTGTGAAATGTGATGTACTATATATTATAAATAATAAAAATATATGTATAAAACGAATATTTGTGTGTGTGTAATTTACTACTTTAAAATAAAAGGCTATATAGGTATATGTGACTTTTTAAGTTTAAATTTATTAACTTCCTGATTAAAGAAAAAGAACAGAGATAAAGGCATTCTGTGTGTATTCTAAATAAACCTATAATGGTTAGAAAAACGGTTGTAGCAGAGGAGATATCATAGCTTTTAGTGTCGTCGATGACAGACGAAGTACGATAATAATAATAATAATATGCGACCAGGAGACCGTTCGCTCTCATAAGTGTCGAGCAAGGCAACGTAGTAACCATGTACAGTACTGAACGGATATCATTTACCCGGTTTGGAACGACGAGCGGACGGCAAGTTCGTGGCTTAAATAGACTGCGAATAACAACCATTGATGGTTCGAACTGTGCATACCTAGAATTTTTGTAAGACCAGACAGCGTAGCAGCACAGCTGCAGCATCATCAGTCATCACCGACCAATATTATTACCTACTTACCTACGTACCTACCTACAGTGTGGAACGACTGTTACGTTTCATTTAAATAATTCCATTTTTTTTTTTTA
>NW_020439418.1:0-4939 GCF_000699045.2 Agrilus planipennis | reverse complement strand
TTCTCTAGTCTTGCTGATCTAATGACAAAAAAACGACGAAGTCCCTATTGATGACTTCGCGAAGTTCAATAATTTTCCTAATGACCAGAGCTATCGAACTAGCGTCAAATTCCGCTTGTAAAATAGATAATTGTTTTCACTTGCTGCCTCGTTGCTGTGTAATGCCAAATATGCTTATTTTGCAAGTGAATGAACTCGATATCCGTTTTATGAATTTAAAAAGAATAGTAACGTTATAATTATGAAATATTTAATTAATTTTGAAATATGCTTTAAGGTCTAAAATGTTTTTTTGAGTTTCCTTAAAACTTCACTGCGTAACAATTTAATAAACAATTTGCAGTAAAACACTTTTTTCGAATTTTTTTCGACACTGTGCATTTGGAAACCACTAACCACCTGACAAGTATCATGGCGGCGCTTCGAACGATAAATGAACGAGCGTGATTGGTCAATTTGAACTGGGAATTTTGCTTGGTACCCCGTCTTACCCGCTTCCCCGTCTTACCTCCTTCTTCCCTAATACGCATAATTTTATTTTGCTGTACTTGTAACCTATTTTGACAATTTTTTTTTGTTGTTATTGTTCGAATAAAATGCAGAACGCAGCGGTTTTGTAAAAGTATATTTAATTGTTGATAATAGTTAACAAGAACATGAACGTGTGAACATTAAAAGACTAAGATGATGACTAACTGTAGCTGCTAAACGTAACTGTAACAAAGGTATACAAGAGTTACATGTATGTGCAAAAGACTAAAGAAACGAACAAATGCTGCTTTATAAATCTTCGAATTAATATCATAATAATCATAAACATACAACACAACGAATATTGTTACAGTTACATGCATATAAAAGAATAAAACAAAACTAATATTACGAATACAAAGTCAACACTCCCACTTATTCGTAATTTGTTACAATTTGCAATTTATTAACATTATTCTGAAACGTGTGCAAAGGAAATGGTTTCGTTAGAAAATCGGCTAATTGATTTTTAGATTCTATGAATTCTAGCGTAATACTACCGTTTGCACATTTCACAAACGAAATGATACTTCACATACACGTGTTTCGTTCTTCTATGAAATTCTGAGTTTTTTTTGTCAGTTTTATTGCAGATTGATTGTACACGAAGATTCGAACTGATCCGCGGTCTTGATCCAATTCGCATAGTAGATGTTTTAGCCATAATGCTTCTTTCACGGCCAAGGCTAAAGCTACATATTCAGCCTCTGTTGTTGATTGGGCGACAATGGATTGTTTTTGGCTAAACCATGTAACGGGAGAACCAAACATTATAAATTGTACCCACCGTCGACTTTCGTGTTTCAGTACATCCAGCATAATCAGCATCTGAATATCCCTCTAATCTGAATGTTTTTGATTTCTGATATCACAGTCGATAATTAATTCCAGTCGTCTAGTTAAACGATGAACTTCCTCCCCGGGAGGCCACGGCCCTATAGCCCGAATCTGCATTCTACTATGGATTCCGGCCGTGAAAGCCTTTGTTCTTATATTGTTCGCCTCTACGGGGAATCTTTCCGGAAAAAGTAAGCACAGCTACTCTGTTCACTGATATTTCTATTACGTTGCAGAGATTCTAAAGTTATCCCAAATTTTCTCCACCATAAACGGCATTTTCACTCCGCAGCGTCCAACCGTATCTATCAACGAACCGAACGCGCTCTTCTACGAGAACGGATACATTTCACTCGCAAGGAGCTCGCTCAGTTCGATGGTGAATTATTGTCGCTTCACTTACTTCGCACGAGGAAACTTAATCAGGATGATTGGGATAAAATTGATAGATTTACTTTCAGTTCTATGGCCCTTAAGATGACCACCACCTCCGAGCGCCAGAAAAGTAAATTCGAACGGTTACTTCCGAAAAATACTCCACCGACTTCGAACAAAAATCGCATTGTGGTCAATTATTCCGACTATCCACTAACCGATGATCAACGCTCCGTACTCGAAAAGGGAGGCAATTTTGCAGTAGTACCAGTCAAGCTACCCTTGGAGGACATTATAGCCAACGTTGAGTCATCCATTAGGCAACTACAACCAGCCGAAGCTGAAGAAATACGCCGTGAGTCTGCTAGAATTCTCCAATACGCAAAACCACCAAAATCGAACATCTCCAATCGAGAACGTACTTCGCTGAAAACGCTTAACAATAATAAAGATATTATTATTCTATCTGCAGATAAAGGTAACGCCACCGTAGTACTGAACAGCAAGGACTACCAACAGAAAGTTTTAGATCTATTAGGCCCATCAACGTATAAGATACTCAAAAACGATCCTACTGCCAAAATCCTCGCAAAAACCAGGAGCCTCATTAAAGATGCGTCACTGTCAGCAGAAGATAAGCGTAATCTGATAATATCGGAAGTTCGCTTGCATAGAGAAGCTATTGAAATTCATAAACATCCGATTAATTTCAACAGAAAAGATGAAGGGCTTCGTTTGAATAAAGTATGGTACCCAGTCCTAAAGAAAACTACGCAGAAAGCGCCGAATACACTAACAAGCCATTCGAGTACACCGACCGTTCATTGGATGAGTCAAGCCGATGCTGACGCCGACGAGCCACGCCCCTGCCCCTCCCCCTGCGCCACAGTATAAATATCAGTGATCAGCCAGCTCTCCACCCATCCTTCGATCGACATTCACAGCGAGCGAATCTTCTCAGCATACAGCAGCAGCCTACCAGTCTTCTACCCTCGACTATTCTCCAGCTGATCTTTGAGCAGAGCAGACCAATAGCAGCCTTCAACAGACGGATTAGCCGACAACGCCGACCGTCAATATTCGATAGCCAACGCTTAACGTTTAAAGCTATCAAACTATAGACCATCACTGCCCAGCCGATTAAACGGTAAGCTATTAAATATTTTCCAACTAACCAACGTTCACTGGGACCGAGTACGCAACGTCCCTTTGAATCTAATACTCACCCTGTTAGGAAACTAATAAACTAACAAACACAAACACACGTTGCACACACATACACTCCTCGCATCCTAAACTACATATTCACACATATACACACCTACACTCATACACAGTTCACAGTGGGAAATAATTAGGAAGTGTAGGGCAGCTAAGGAACAGTGGATTGACAGGATGTGTAAAGAAGTAGAAGAAAAGTTTGAAGTAGGTAAAACCGATGAGGCAATTTTAGAGATGTAGGATACAGTTGTAATAATATAAGAAACGAGGCAGGGGTCATCTTCATAGAAAAGGAGGAAGAGGCAGATAGGTGGAAAGAATATTTAGAGAACCTATACGCAGGCCCTGAGTTAGGAGATATATTAGAGAAGGAAGATAGTGTGGAAATAGATGAGGTTGGTTATCCCAACATGAGAGAAGAGTTCGATGTAGCATTAAAAAGTTTAAAAAATAATAAGGCGCCATGTGTAGATGGGATACAGGGGGAAATCATAAAACATGCAGGACAAGAGGTTAGAAATTGTATGTTTAAGCTAATTAGTCACATTTGACGAAACGGGGAAAGTCCCAGAGGATTACAAACGGAACGTAGTAGTAACATTACCTAAGAAGGCGTGGATAGGTGCGAGACATTTAGAACAATTAGCTTAACTTCCCATGCGTCAAAAATCTGATTGAACAGAGGAGGATGGAAAAAAGGGCGGAAGAATTAGTAGGGGAAGATCAATTTGGGTTTAGAAGAAATAGAGGAACGCGGAAGGCCATTCTAGCTTTACGGGTAACAATAGAGAAAAGCTTTTGATAATGTTAAATGGGACAAGATGTTAAATATACTTAAAAATGTAGGGATGAGTTACAAAGATAGAAGAGTGATACTTAGTTTGTATAAAGAGCAACAGGCAGTTATAGAGCTGGGGCTGCAACGTAGAGAAGTAAATANTTCCACCAGCTTCCAATTCAAAAATGCATAAATTAATGACCACACTTTACGATAAGAAAAACTACATTATTCATTATAGGAATTTAAAACAGGCGTTAAATTTAGGTATTGAAATTGAAAAGGTTCATCGTGTATTAAAATTTAAACAATCACCTTGGTTAAAAAAATATGTCGATTTGAATACAAGTTTACGACAGGCGAGCAGAAACGATTTTGAAAAAAAATTCTACAAACTTATGAATAACGCTGTATTTGGTAAGACAATCGAAAACGTACGAAAACATAGGGATGTTAAATTGGTAACGAAATAGTCCGGAGCATATGGTGCAAATTATGATATTTCACAACCAAATTTCCATAGTTGTGTTGTATCTCGCGACTATGTCGCGTTCTTAAATTGGGATGTACACGCTACCTTCCAAGCAAGTAAACCAGGACACACTTTTTGAGAACAACTTTATTCCTTATTACTTACACTCAACTTATTTCATACTAAACACTTAACTTAAGATAAAAAATAGAAAAGACGTAGAAAATTTGGTATGTTGCAAGAACAGAATTAGAATAACTCCTCGAAATTTGGTACCTGCTCCCTTTTATAGGGACGCTAGAGAAAGCACCATTTAGGACACTTCTCAGAAAAGTTTCAAATACGATGTTAGTTTTATAGCACCAAGTGCACAAAGTTTGACTTCGTTTTATAACGGCAAAAAATACAAAAAGTAAATATTACATTTTCTAGTCAAATTTAAATCTTGATATTTGTTGTTAAATAATGATATGGGATATAATAATGATATGGGATATTTGATGATTACCTAAAGAGATATGAAACGCTTATTAAACTAATAATTAATATGTGGGATATAGCATCTGCATTGGAACATTTACATTAAGATCGTTTAATGTTATTATTTCGGAAAGGTTGTACTTAGACTTACTAATTACACGCTTAACAATGGACGTTTTTTTCACTGAGTAACTAGTATAGTGATTACTGATTAATTTTAAATCTTTTTAAAGCTTTAAACTGAT
>NW_020439417.1:8715-12723 GCF_000699045.2 Agrilus planipennis | reverse complement strand
AAATCCACAGTTTAGATGCGTTTTTTACTATTCAATAAATGATTATGGAATATTCGATGTTTATCTTATGTGATGTATCTAAAATGGCTGACAATATGTAAACCATATGTTTTTTCTGGACCTGCAAAGAAAGCTTCAAAAACATCGGGATCCCACCTATAATTACTTGCCGATCTCTGCCCTAGACCAACAACAGTCCACGAAACAAGAACTTCATTGCGCTTCATTTCTACATTTTAGGAATCGTGAAAAAGAATGGTTGGGAGGAGCTGTTGGTTAAGCAAGGAAAAATGAGACGAACAAGATAAAGACAGTAGAAGAGTGAAAGACCATTTGTGGAATATTCCTGTGCCAATATTACTTTATGCAATCTAAGAAAATCACACAAAAAATTGGGTCAAGGCAGGCGGATCTGGAATTCCCAATGCCCTACGATCGAATTGTATTCGTGAGTCCAACACTGACAGTGAACTTCGTTCACTAAATGAAATAACCAAATGAATTATAATTCCTGTCATTTTTNTTCCTACCGTAAGGGTTGGAATTTTTTTTCGAAATTTCATGAGACCAACTTCGGGGTATACCCTTTCCAATAAAAAAAAATTATCAAAATCGGACTACTTTGTAAAAAGTTATGCGTGGTCATACATAAAAAAAGCAAAAAAAAATATACGCGTCGACTTGAGAATCTCCTCCTTTTTTTCGTAGGTTAAAAATGACACAAAATACAGAAAATGAAAATAAATTATTTTGGGTTAACAATATCTCAATAATTAATGTAATACCGCTATTTTTTTCGAATTTTAGTCGTATCTCTCTTGTGGGTTTTATTTGTACCGATGTGTTATGGGCTTTGCAGTTCACTTTTTCAGGGCAAATCCTAATATGACTATTCGAAGAACTCTACAAAAGATTGCTTTCAAGAAGTCTACTTCGTATGCTGCGCAATGAACCACCACGTATCAATCGAATGCGCATTGCCTTACTGCGCAGCGTACGAACAAGCAAAACTTGGGAATGCTTTTCAGGCTCGCGCCGTATATTAAGCAAGTCATGTGGTTATCACTCATATCTCTTAGTCTTGTTGGTAGATATTTTCATCAGCTATCGTGGAGAGAAATCACTAAAAAATACGTACTACTGCAATGCTGAATGTAAACATGGGCCTGTTTACGTCTACGATCTACGTGCATCTACATCGATTTAAAATTTAAAAGTAAAATAAAACCAGAGTTAAGGCATGGATAAAATGAATAAATCCACAGTTTAGATGCGTTTTTTACTATTCAATAAATGATTATGGAATATTCGATGTTTATCTTATGTGATGTATCTAAAATGGCTGACAATATGTAAACCATATGTTTTTTCTGGACCTGCAAAGAAAGCTTCAAAAACATCGGGATCCCACCTATAATTACTTGCCGATCTCTGCCCTAGACCAACAACAGTCCACGAAACAAGAACTTCATTGCGCTTCATTTCTACATTTTAGGAATCGTGAAAAAGAATGGTTGGGAGGAGCTGTTGGTTAAGCAAGGAAAAATGAGACGAACAAGATAAAGACAGTAGAAGAGTGAAAGACCATTTGTGGAATGTTCCTGTGCCAACATTACTTTATGCAATCTAAGGAAATCAGACAAAAAATTGGGTCCAGGCAGGCGGATTTGGAATTCCCAACGCCCTACGATCCAATTGTATTCTTGAGTCCAACACTGGCAGTGAACTTCGTTCAGTAAATGAAATAAACAAGTGAATTATAATTCCTATCATTTTTTGTTGTGATTCTACTGGAATTTTCATATACCTGTTGGTATACAGGGGAGAGATGCTTGAAATGGTAACTTCCGTGTTATGGATTTATCGAAAAATTAAAGTTTTTTCCTTTGCAAATCTCTTAGATGGCTCAAATATGGAGAAAGGTGTTTTAAAAATGTGGTAATAAATACAGCATTTGCAGACTCAATTATGACGGGATAGCTAGGAAAATAACCTCAGGGGAAGGGGGAAACATTAAACACCTATCCTACCTAACTTAACACAACTTAAGATAGTCTAGGTTAGATAAGGTAAGATAATTTATGGTAGGTAAAAATTTCTCTGTCCTAGTGGGCATTTCTTAGTCCTTCTTAAAGGTGAGGCTACAGTGGCAGTTTTGCGATCAGTTACGTCAAACTTGATGTAATTACATACCTATAAAGTTTATAGGTATGTNTCCTAAATTGATTTTTAAAAAGGCAGAATAAAAATTCTTGCACAAAAGAAATTTTATCGATGTGAAAAGAAATGCTCGACTTTCGTACTGATATCAGAAGAAATTTCTATTGTTTTGCAAATATGTATTATATTGTTGTATACCATATTACAAATTCCCTCAAAGCACAATCAAAACCATAAAACACATAACCCAATTGTTTACATAAGTTATTTTATCTATCAAACAACTTCATTCAAATGTTCTTTTCTTTCCAATTACTTGCAAAGCCCTCTATTTCCACATAAGAAAATTATAAGCAACTCAAGATCTACTTTATTTTACGATTCCTTCCATTATTATTTACCTAAACATATGGCAATTATACATTTTGGAAATAAGAAAAAGGAAAGAATTTCAAATATCTGAAAATATACAGGGTAGAGATGTACTGGATAATCAGGTACCCGGCAACAGAAAGTGTAACATTCAACACATTGAAATACGAAATAATTTAGTACAGTAATCAATAAATAATAGTAACTAAGACAAACGACCTATCCCAATACAATCTTAATTACCAATTTTTAATAGGTTCGATTTTTTGTTATAGTACATCATATTAAATTATTATTATTACCGGGTACCCGGCAGGTCCGGCTCGTATTTTACGATCCGGTCGGATACCGGATCCAAACCGGGTACATGACCCATACCTAATACAGAGTGCTCCATTAAAAAATAAAATATATTTCGAGCACATCTGAAGTCACCACAAAAGAAATTACAAAAAAAATATTGTTTCTTATAGAAAAAAGGGGGCGGGGATGGCAGCATCAAATTAGAAAACACCTTGTACCTTCTGAACTGAATTTGTTAAAAATAGTTGTTGTAATTTTTATTGCTCTTTACTTAGCAAATCTTTCAAGAAAAAAGAGAAAAATTAAGACCAGACTTAGAATAATATCTACTGTAGTAATTGTCTTTTGCTATGTTGTAAGCCTTGTTAGCTGCAGTTTACATAGGACCAAATTAATGTCGTCCAGCAAATTAGCATTTCTTCCATGTTATTCATTCCACAGATTATTATATTTTTTTTACAGACTTAAACAAGACGAATAGGTCATAAACAAAAAACTTCTAGTTTATTAGATCATACTGTGGGAACCTAGAAACACAAAAATAAAGGTGGAGATGGAATGTAAATTAATTGCTCCGAAAATAGAAAACTGTTTTTTGGCTTTACTGAGGTACATTAAATAACTTTCGTTTCTTAATTTATATAAGTAAAAAAAATAAATAAAACTGCTACGTGAGCTCCTGACATTTTACCATTTCAAGTTAAGTTTTCTAAGAATTCTAAGTTTATAAATTGCAACTTTTCTCTTTTATTTAGTGAACGACGAGCTGTTCGGCCCAGCTTCACATGCGAATATCATGTAACAACACTACTACCAACAACTATCATTCAGAACGTATAATATAATCTAATTTGTCTAACATTCAAACAGTAGGACGATCTCGTCTACTTTTAAGAAACTCGACTGTCGAATGCTCAGTACGGGACCGAGCGGCATGGCCTAGAGGTCTAGACCATTGCTTAGCATTCGGGAGGACGCCGGTTCGATTCCGGGTACGTCTGCCTTGGTCTGGTTTTTCTGTGGTTTCCTTCGATCAGTTAGGCAAATGCTGAGGCAGTAATATTCCACAGATAATCTTTCACTCTCTTCTGTCTTCATTTCGTCCGTCTCATCTTTCTCACCCGAACCACCACCCACCCATTCCCACGATTCCTGAAAGCAGGCTGAAGAGGG
>NW_020439417.1:0-6449 GCF_000699045.2 Agrilus planipennis | reverse complement strand
GGAGGTGTGAGGGTTCAGCAATATAATTACCCAACTTGTAATCAATTAATTAAAAGTTGTATACATATATATAAAAACATGGTTTGTGACCTCAGTTTTACAAATCGTCATCATCATCACTATTTTCGCTGCTTTTTATTTGTACAATACAGTAAAACCTCATTATTCGCGGGGTATACGTTCCATAAAATTGCCCCGATATGGAATGGTAATTGGTATGGAATCATAGGGGATACTTTTAAGGTTCCGAAATAAAACCAATATGTATCAAAATAAGATCAATGTATGGAGAAATTCGCAATTAAAATTAATCGTTATAATCAGCTTTAGACTAGAGTTTAAAAATTGAATTTGAATTTTGAAATTAGTCCACTCGGTTACATCTTTTATAAAATGTCAGTACATTAAGGGAATTCATGAGTTTAATATTTAAAACAGAGGTTTGAAATTTTGTAGTACGATAGATACAGCTTTGTTCTAAAGCTTGTTGAACGGCACTTCTTAATTTTATAATTTGTATCAATCCGAATCCTTTTCTGTTTACCGATTGCAACCGCGAATAAATGAAACTTTTAAGCGTGAATACAGGAACTGGGTTGCAATTTTTTCGCCCGCGAATAATGAAAACGCAAATAAGGAAATGGGTAATAAGGAATTTTTACTGTAATTGGTTCAACCTCCACATCTACAGGCGTATCCAGAACTCACATGCGTTTTTCTTCTTTCTGGACATACTGGATGCATTTTTGCCACAAGTCTGCAGTGAGACCTTGAACTGCGTCCTGAAGAAGTACCTTTACTTCTTGCAATTTAAAGATTGTGTTGTTTGGTGCCACAAAACCCTTTACTTGCGCCCAGATAAGCTCTATTGGGTTAAGTTCACAATGGCGCGATAAGCGCAACACTGTTATACCACGTGCTTTAGACATTTCCTCGACAGCATACTTTATACAGTGGGACTTATGTGGTTGCAGTTCTTTTTTTATTCATATTCGATAGATCAAGTCCTACCATCGGAGGAAGTAGTCACACAAATTTTGATTAGCAACATTTCTAATGCTGGAATTATACATATAGAATATTTTCACATTAGTATACATATAGTGATATCGTTTTGTATTTATACATTTTATTATCCAGCAGGAGTCTGACTGGGAAGGTTATAATTATAAGAATAAGATTGTACTGAATTGTTCTTCGTATTTTGGTTGATTATATCGGGAAAAATTGTCCTTTTTTTATCGCGTTTTCTCTGGCTGATGGACTTAAGTGCATTTATTATCTGTGTATATTTTTATTATGTACTATTTTTGCATTCAGGAATTACATCTTAAAGTTTAAATTTTTGCAGTGTCGCATAAGTTTCTGACTAACCGAGTAACAGGTCCTTTGGATTTTTTGTGAGCATTGATAATTTAAAAGAAAAAGTTGAATTCAAAAAACAGCAGAACAGTTTTTATTTGGTTTCTTCATACAAAAAATAAAAAGAAGAGCTGTATTTATTTTCATTCAAATTTTAAGCAACAGAAATTAAAGGGTAAAACATAAGGAAGAAAATAATGAAGCTGAATATAAAGGAGAAGAAGCAAAAAAATTGGATGTACAAAGGAAACGTAGAGGGCGGAAATAAAAAAAGAAAAGCGAATAGTCTGGAAGAAGGGAAGAAAGATTTGAAAATAGAGGATATAATGGGGTAAAATAAAAAAAATGGAATGAAAATGAGGAGAATTAAAGGAATAGAGAATTGCAAGAAAAAAGAAGATGGAAAAAATTGGAACAGAAGATGGAGAGAATCCAGGCAGAAAATAAATGTATAAAAGAAAAGATCGAAGAAAGAGAGAAAGAAGCAAGTGAAAAAGTAAAGAAATTGGAAGCAAAACCGGATAAGAGTAAAGGTAAAAGAGGAGAAGGAAAGAAATGAAGAGAAGACAATCAAGAAAATAATAAATGGGGTAATAGGGGTATGGGATGAAGAAGAGGAAGAAGTGGTTAAAAAAAAAAGAAAATTGGCATTTCGAAGGGATGGGGTGTGTAAGCGGGGGAGAAGATGGAAGAAAGAATGGATCAAAGGTGTGTAACTAGGATAAAGAACAAGGATAATACTGTTTTGGGCTTTGATGGGGAAGCATAAGTAATCGTAGATTATTGATGTTGAAAACTATAACAAATACATTGATTTGTTTTCATGAAATATTTCTTAGAATAGCTTTGTATTGCGGTGTAGTGGGTGAAAACGGCATTACCGAGCATATATTGCTGAATTTATGTTTAAAAGACACTTCATGCATTTTTCAGTGAAATGTCACGTATGTCTCAACTAGAAATAGATGATTCCTTAAATGATTAAAAACATAATCAAGGCACAAAAGCTTCATTATTGCGTTCTTGCCTGTAATGCTCTTAATTGATTATGTTAATTTTTAAAGTTAAAAAACTATGCGAAACAATGTTTTCCGCGCCCAACACATACACATATTAATGTTCAGCAAAAATACAACATACTAAATTTTCAAGGTCATCGGAGGTGTGAGGGTTCAGCAATATAATTACCCAACTTGTAATCAATTAATTAAAAGTTGTATACATATATATAAAAACATGGTTTGTGACCTCAGTTTTACAAATCGTCATCATCATCACTATTTTCGCTGCTTTTTATTTGTACAATACAGTAAAACCTCATTATTCGCGGGGTATACGTTCCATAAAATTGCCCCGATATGGAATGGTAATTGGTATGGAATCATAGGGGATACTTTTAAGGTTCCGAAATAAAACCAATATGTATCAAAATAAGATCAATGTATGGAGAAATTCGCAATTAAAATTAATCGTTATAATCAGCTTTAGACTAGAGTTTAAAAATTGAATTTGAATTTTGAAATTAGTCCACTCGGTTACATCTTTTATAAAATGTCAATACATTAAGGGAATTCATGAGTTTAATATTTAAAACAGAGGTTTGAAATTTTGTAGTACGATAGATACAGCTTTGTTCTAAAGCTTGTTGAACGGCACTTCTTAATTTTATAATTTGTATCAATCCGAATCCTTTTCTGTTTACCGATTGCAACCGCGAATAAATGAAACTTTTAAGCGTGAATACAGGAACTGGGTTGCAATTTTTTCGCCCGCGAATAATGAAAACGCAAATAAGGAAATGGGTAATAAGGAATTTTTACTGTAATTGGTTCAACCTCCACATCTACAGGCGTATCCAGAACTCACATGCGTTTTTCTTCTTTCTGGACATACTGGATGCATTTTTGCCACAAGTCTGCAGTGAGACCTTGAACTGCGTCCTGAAGAAGTACCTTTACTTCTTGCAATTTAAAGATTGTGTTGTTTGGTGCCACAAAACCCTTTACTTGCGCCCAGATAAGCTCTATTGGGTTAAGTTCACAATGGCGCGATAAGCGCAACACTGTTATACCACGTGCTTTAGACATTTCCTCGACAGCATACTTTATACAGTGGGACTTATGTGGTTGCAGTTCTTTTTTTATTCATATTCGATAGATCAAGTCCTACCATCGGAGGAAGTAGTCACACAAATTTTGATTAGCAACATTTCTAATGCTGGAATTATACATATAGAATATTTTCACATTAGTATACATATAGTGATATCGTTTTGTATTTATACATTTTATTATCCAGCAGGAGTCTGACTGGGAAGGTTATAATTATAAGAATAAGATTGTACTGAATTGTTCTTCGTATTTTGGTTGATTATATCGGGAAAAATTGTCCTTTTTTTATCGCGTTTTCTCTGGCTGATGGACTTAAGTGCATTTATTATCTGTGTATATTTTTATTATGTACTATTTTTGCATTCAGGAATTACATCTTAAAGTTTAAATTTTTGCAGTGTCGCATAAGTTTCTGACTAACCGAGTAACAGGTCCTTTGGATTTTTTGTGAGCATTGATAATTTAAAAGAAAAAGTTGAATTCAAAAAACAGCAGAACAGTTTTTATTTGGTTTCTTCATACAAAAAATAAAAAGAAGAGCTGTATTTATTTTCATTCAAATTTTAAGCAACAGAAATTAAAGGGTAAAACATAAGGAAGAAAATAATGAAGCTGAATATAAAGGAGAAGAAGCAAAAAAATTGGATGTACAAAGGAAACGTAGAGGGCGGAAATAAAAAAAGAAAAGCGAATAGTCTGGAAGAAGGGAAGAAAGATTTGAAAATAGAGGATATAATGGGGTAAAATAAAAAAAATGGAATGAAAATGAGGAGAATTAAAGGAATAGAGAATTGCAAGAAAAAAGAAGATGGAAAAAATTGGAACAGAAGATGGAGAGAATCCAGGCAGAAAATAAATGTATAAAAGAAAAGATCGAAGAAAGAGAGAAAGAAGCAAGTGAAAAAGTAAAGAAATTGGAAGTAAAACCGGATAAGAGTAAAGGTAAAAGAGGAGAAGGAAAGAAATGAAGAGAAGACAATCAAGAAAATAATAAATGGGGTAATAGGGGTATGGGATGAAGAAGAGGAAGAAGTGGTTAAAAAAAAAAGAAAATTGGCATTTCGAAGGGATGGGGTGTGTAAGCGGGGGAGAAGATGGAAGAAAGAATGGATCAAAGGTGTGTAACTAGGATAAAGAACAAGGATAATACTGTTTTGGGCTTTGATGGGGGAACAGGGTATAGTACAATTAAGCGAAACAAGGAATAAGTATATATTACAAAAGTTACAATAAAATTTGTCTCTTTTTATTCAACTATCCTTGTATATTCAGTTATCAAATTGACTTTATCATTCAGGGTGACCATCATTTACACAACACACTATCACGTATACCCATAAACCTACTTAATTTGTCTCGTTGCGACACTCACACTGATATGAATCGTGCGTGTACCATGCGTTGCGGAAGGTTCGCATTAATACGTAACAATCGCGCGTACACATGCATGTGTACGTGTACACTTATGTGTGTGCGTTAAGATATAGGGGCACGTCAATCTTTTAGCCACGCGCTTCCCGCATTTTTTGATTTCTAGGTCAAGTTAAGTCACTTAATGATGCAAAGGACGCAATGGAAGGCTATTGCAGGAAGAACAGACGGTCGTACGAGCGCACGATACGTCACTTATTGTTATGCAAATCTCGCCGTACTTAACTTCATGTACGCCTAATTCCATACATGCTGGTAGGCTTGTTATTACACATGGTATATGTGTTTGTTCTTATGTATAAAGATGTATGTAATTGTACAGTGTGATCCGGAAAAATTGCAACTGTTGGGTAACGAATGTAAGCATTAAAGAGGTTGTTTGGTGTTGTGTTATTTTGTATATAATCGTACATATTTCTTAAGTACTTTTACTGAAATATTTTATTTAGTGGGTTATAGTTTAGGACAAATTCAAAGTAGTTAAGTAAGTAAACATTTGCTACAAACAATAACTTTACGATATTGGCGGAAATACCGAATTTATTGGGTTCGGTATTTCACAGAAGACAAGACAGCGTTGCCAGCCTGTACGATAATTATGGGGACATACGATAATTTTGCTTCAAATACGATGTACGATATCGTAATTCAAATTTCTATTAAACGTACGATAATTCGTGCTTATGGGATAAAAAATATTTTTAAGTAGCAATATGTAGTGGGACTACGATATTTATTTCTGCCAACCTGTTGCCTTGTTCTTCTACCTTCTTAAAATCTTTTGTTAATAGAACAAATGGTCATTTCAACAGTCTCTGGGTATTTTCACTCCATAAAACACAAATTCTCTTTAATTTACAACAGAGCCGGACAAACTCGGTTCTTTTGATTCTCGAAAGCTTCTCAGGTAGATCCTAAGAGCTTCTCCTTGCTAAACTAGCGACTGTTAACGGACTTTTACTTACAAGTCAGTGTATTGAAATGAATAGGGTATGCAATAAATTTGANTCAATTAAATTCAATTGTTTATGGACTCTAAGAAAAGAACTTTTTTCCAACATGTTTAAAATCCAGTCCAAAATTCATTTTTCTATTTGAGGTTATTAACCTGTCAGGAAAGTTTTTATAGTGTCATCTATTGATGGTATAATAGAACTGAGAAAACCACTGGGATACACAGTCTTTTTACAAATTCATACTCCCACCACTAGATGCGCATGCGCAATAACGTACGATATTTTTGATGTTAATACGATAATTTTTCCTAAAGAGTGCGATAATTCTATCTACTGAACCTGGCAACGCTGAGACAAGACCAGTAAGGTCAGTTATCTACCCCAAAAGATGCCTGTTTTGGGCGTGTCGCTTTCTTCAGCACCTATTATAAATACTAAAATTTGAAAGCATGAAAAACATTCGAATCAATATAACTCATATTCAACGATCAATATTCAATCCAAGTCAATGCAATTACAATTACAAACAATTATATATCAATCAAAAACCCAATTTTTTAATTCAAAAAGTGTTTATCGATAGTTTAAT
>NW_020439416.1:9205-12531 GCF_000699045.2 Agrilus planipennis | reverse complement strand
TTTCTAAAATAAAAATGTGCAAAGAAGCCGGATAGTCGGCGATCTTTGCCTAATAGTCATCAACTAGTCGCCGACTACAAAAGTGGCCGAATAGTCGGTTTTGCCGATTATTCGGAACATCACTGTTTATTACTCTGCCAACAGCATCATTACATTCCTTGTCTTTGAATGTAATTCCATAGCTTTTTTTTTTTTCATTTCATGAACTTTCAGGATTCTTTTCACAATTTGTTTTGACATGTTTATTCACTGGTTTTGATAAATCTAAAACTCAGCAAAAGTCGCTGTTTTACATTAGGCTTGTTGGCTTCTTTAAATAGACATTTTTGCTTTATTTCCTCTTGCTTTTGTTTAATTTTTTCTTCATCATTCGTTAAAAAAGTGTGTTTTCTCTATTTCAAAATGGCTAGGTTTTCAGTACCTCATAATATGTATCTAGATATAAAGAAATTATTCCTGAGCAAGCTAAAAATGCATAAAGTGTAATAAAAACATGTTAACTATATCACAGTTATTTAAAAAGAAGAGATGACGCACGTTTCCGTTTTTTTGAATCTTCATCCATAATTATAAATAAATTTAATTCTTGATAAATTATTACTTTACTTCACGACCCACAAGTATAACATTGAACTATTACTTGAACATTAAACTATTACTTCATTGAGACCTGCACGTTACCTTCGTGTTCTTAGTTCATACATTTCGATGAAACTACTTCGGGTAATATGAAATACTTAAAAAATTGTTAAAAGAGGGAAGAAGAAAGATACAAGTTCTTATGTTGAGCAATTTATAAAATTTATACTCTAAATGGCTTAAGAAATGAGAGATGTAGGACTAGAAAAATTTAACGTAAATTCCTAAAGGTCATGTGTAGAGAATACAAATATTTGTCATAGAAAAATGCACCATTATGGCATTAATGACACAAAAATAATATGTAATTTAGTTACAATATTAATAACAAATTTATTGTTCCTAAAATATATAACATATATGGAATAGTGATCGATAGTTCCAACGCCTACTGCTAGATTATCATCTGTAAAGAGGACAGAAAATAAACAGCGTTTGCCGTTGAAGTAATGGGACCTTTCGAGTTCTTAAGGATGACTTTTGGAGTTAAGACAGCGCCTGAGATATTCTGAGAGAGTCTCCGTGAGTTACTGAAGAAACGCAACTTGCCAGTACATTGGGCCAACTATTACTTATAAGCGTACTTGGACGTTTGGAGTATCGTACTTGAACTACTGTTCGAAATTTTTATAGAAGTGGGTCTACACATAAAACGCTAGAAATATCGTTTCTGGAAGGACAGGGTAGGGTTAAGTAAGACAAGGTAGGTGAAGGCACTTGTGGAACACCCGACGCCATCATCCCGAAAACAACTTCGCCGATTTCTGAGGATGGTAAATTGGTACCGACGACACATGAGAATTACAGCTTCAGCAGTGTTTCAAATTACTGGACGTTTATGGTCTACACGGACTCTTGTGATACAGAAATCGCTGCAGTTCTGACGGAAAAAGGCAAAGATAGAGAATATTAAATCTCTGCGATTAGTCGGCCATTAAGTAAACACGAACGCGATTACACAACGAGCAAAAAGGAGTGCTTCGTCGTTATTTGAAGTTAACTAAATTGCGAGGTTAATATTGAGGAGTATCCTGTAACGGACAGCAAACCAGGATGGGGGATCCATCTCGGGCAAACAATCGACAACCAAAGACGTAATCGTATTAGGCTAAGTAGTTAGAGTGTACGACTATTTCCTGAGGGTGTGGAGGGTGTGTACAATTTATTCTTCTCGACTCGAACCGAGCTAGTACACATAGACCTATGAATTCCTGATCTCCAGGGTCATTCGAACGAACTCTAATTTCGTTACAAGAGCAACGGCGCGGCGTTATGAAAGTCAATAATGAAAATGTATTTTAGATAGATTAAATACATTTTTTTAAGAAGGCACAAGAGTAAAGAGGTGGACCTATATTAGGTTGCTGTTGATAAATGTTACATGTCGCACAGTGCAAATGTGTACGTGTGTGTGCGACTTGGTTATTATATATCAGTACTTATCAAAAAACTTCCCGTGACTGTCGTTTAAACAATTATTTATGTCGCGAATTCTTCGAACATAAACACTTTTTCGCAACCTGATTTTTGTACTTTATTATAACCACATTAGTAATTAGAATTAAGTCAACTTTTGTCAAGTCTAGACGTACCTACATTAAAAACCATTTTACAAGATTTTTATGTTTAAAATTAAATAAAATCATAAAATTCTAAACATCATTGTTTAACTGGCGCAGTCTTTAGGATTCCAAGAAAATAGTGATATCTTTGTTTTTGTGCATTTTTCCTGGAATAAGTGTAATCGTCGAAGACAAGACAGACGTCACGAAGCTTCGGTGTCTCTTCGCAGAAAGTTGCTCCTAATTCTTACTGAAGCTCAACTGGAAAAACGCCAGATCATTGAGTCTTCCCTTCTAACCATTTTTGGTTGAATTGGAATCCCATTCGTCCGCACTACAACGGAGTCCTGGAGTTTCTACCCTGACTTTTGGAGTCACAAAGCTGATTAAGCAAATTGTTGGCAGTGGGTGGGTCGTTTTGAATGACCCATACAAACCGTTAATGAAGTTTGCGCGTTCTCTTTTTACTAATTCAAATTTATAATTATTTTTATTTTTGTGTATTTATTGAGAATTTAATTCATAATGACAAAGACGGGTTAACAAGGAAACAGTGGTAACGCTACTCAAAATTTTATTGACTATGATAAAGCATTTAAGCTTATTCAGAAATTTGATGGTAAAAATTCGCAACTTCATAACTTTAGAGATGTCGTGATTTCATACATACTCGATTTGATCCGCAGGAACAACATATTTTTCAATTTATCGTAAAATCCAATCTAGAGGCACCTGTCAGACATTAAAGTCGAATTGCTAAAAAAATTTGTTGAATCCTTAGATATTCACTGTCTTGCTTTCGAGATGACTCATTTAAAGCAATTGGTAAACGAAAAACCTTTAGATTTTGTGCAACGTGTCGAAAAACATTTAATGCGCATTCAAAAGCTTATAAAATATGATTCATCACATGATGAAAATGCTCGTAAATTGTTGCGAGAATATCAAGACAAGTCGGCTCTTTTAACAATTAGTAATGGTTTGAAAGATCCTTTTTGCTCATATATTCGTGTGCAGAGACCATCATCAATTGTCGAAATAACAAATTTAATCAAAGATTATGAAAATCAACAATTTATGATTAGACAAAATTCTTTCCGTTCTGTTAACAACAATCAGCAAACA
>NW_020439416.1:0-7685 GCF_000699045.2 Agrilus planipennis | reverse complement strand
AAGATTATGAAAATCAACAATTTATGATTAGACAAAATTCTTTCCGTTCTGTTAACAACAATCAGCAAACAATCACACCTGCATCTGTAAATACCCAAAAGCCGTTCACCCCTAACAGACCCCCAGTAAAATTAGTTATAAAAAAATGCACGTATTGTCATAATTTGGGTCATGATGTTCAAAATTGCTATGCGAAACGTTCACAAGTTCAGGTTAAAATTGAAAGTAGTGGAATCAGTGTAACAAAAACATGCGCAGAACATTTAGCGGTCACTGAATCTATTTTTGCAACGAAGAAACCCTGAATACGAACTCTCCGACGAAAATTTTCGCGAAGCAGCCTCGGACACTCAAAGTTTGGAACAAGATCAAATGTTGGAAAACATGAAAGAATTGGAAATTTAAACAGAATCTACCCTATTTTTGTCAAAATAAATAATTTCAATCTAAAATTTTTAATCGATTCAAGCGACACAATTTCTATCATAAAACCTTGCAAAGTTAAAAATTTAGAGAGTTTGCAAAATGAAAATGTAAATGTTAATGGAATTTGAGGAAACAATCTTAAAAGTACTAAAGGTGTCAATTTGCAATTATTAGGAAAACATCATAAATTCTATGTTCTAGATATTGTATCTTCCTTCGATGGAATTTTAGGTCTAGATTTCATACAAAATTACAATTGTAATATAGACCTTTCAAAATCTATTTTAAAAATTGGTAAAAAACAAATAACATTGTCCACATTACGTAATAATACAATCAATGCGACTAAAAATAACTCTGATCAGCTGATTCATAAGATTTCAACAGTTTCGGAGCAGATAATAGAACCCGGATCGCAGACTGAGGTTGCTTTGGAAACATACAGCATTCGCGACGGAAAAAAATATTTATGTTCAGAAAAAAATATATATAATGGTAAAATCAGAATTCCTAATGCTCTCTTTAATGTCACAAACTGGAAGTTTATAACAATAATTTTTAATAATACGACCTCGCGATACAGAATGAAAGATGTTTGTTTCGAATTGAAATCTTTAGGCACAGTTGCAATAAAAAAAATTTGTCAAGTTGATAAAAAGCCACTTAGTAATTTTCATGGATTGGAAAAAATAAAAAATCCTTTGAAATTAGAACACCTCAATTTAGAAGAGAAACAGAACAGAAAATATAATGAAATTTTTTTATTCTAAATTTGTGTCCAACTTTGCAAATCTTACAAAGCCTTTAACAACCCTACTTAAGAAATACTAAATTTGATTTCAACCCATAATGTAAAGCCTGTTTTCAGAAATGTAAAACTGTTATCACATCTAATACCATTCTAGCGTATCCCAATTTTGAAAAGCCCTTTACATTGACATGCGACACTTCTAATTTTTCCGTCGGTGTTGTACTGTCCCAGGATGATAGAACTATAGCTTTTGCGTCAAGAACACTGAACGAAACTGAGATCAAGTATTCCACAATAAAAAAAGAATTGCTATCAATAGTTTATGCTGCGAACATTTTCAGACCATATTTGTTTGGAAAAAAGTTTATTATTAATAACACCATAACAGCTACCTATCAAGACTTTGTAGAGAATAATGAATGTTCAGATCTCAAAACGATCAAATATTCAAATGATCAATTATTTTTCCCCAAACATAAAAACATTTTGTATTTTATGACGATATTGACGACATTATATTAAGTGATGTGCGAATTTTCAAAGACAAATTTAATATTGAAGAAATTGACAGTATTAGTTCGGATGATTTATTTCATAATCGAGAAAACAATCAATTTGTAAAATTTGTTAAAATTAACGAATTCGATTTAGAACAAACATTTCAATCATTATCAGCATTACAAATAGACGGTTTTGATTTTTATATGAACAGAATATCAAATGTCAACATATTAACAATGTTAAATTACCTTTTTTTTATCTAAGATCGATAGACGAAATAACCAGTACCCTCTAAATATAGTAGAACCCCCCTTAAGGCCTTTTGATAGAATATCTGTGGATTTGTTAATCATAAATAAAACTTTTATTTTGACTATAATAGGCAATTTAACAAAATATACTCAGGCTTATTTGCTTAAAAACAAAACTGCTAAGACCATAGTAAACAAGCTAAAAATTTACACTCAGCACTACCAAATACGTAAATATTTGTATGTAGACAATGGCACTGAATCTGTGAACAGTTTTTGTAGCAAATTTCATATGAATTTACGAATATGTTCAGTAGAACATTCAGAATCCATGGGAATTATAGAACGACTACACGGCACAATTACAGATACAATACGTTCTTATATGAACGAAGTAGAACAATAAATCAAAACAAACCTCTCTAGACTTACCATCCAGTGAAATTTTGTTTCCTCATTGTAACATCTTTAATCCTTTACAAACTAAGCGAGTTACAGGTAATGAAATTAAACGAGTAAGGGCAAGACAGCTTGATCTGAGAAATAAACAAAACTCATAAAGACAAAAACACACGTAACCGTGTTTACTCTGAACTGCTTCTGTCCAACATATGAATAAAATTTCAAAATTTCATTTCAATCAAATCAAGCCGCTTCTAATTGATAGCAAAATTAAGACACTTCATTTAGTTTGTGGGGTTTCTCGTTGCGACTTTCGTTACTGATGGAGCTCTGCTAACCCAAGAATATTGATAATACCGAGTTGAAATTCCTGAATTGGCTCGCTGAAACCTCAATTTAATGGGCTTCTGCACCACACTGATAGTGGACTACGTGGGGTGGAACCTGAAGAATTTTTCACCCTATGGAAAATTCCTTTTTGGAAAGGGAGGTGTTACATGTCGCACAGTGCAAATGTGTACGTATGTGTGTGACTTGGTTATTATATATCAATACTTAACAAATTTATAACTTCTCGTGACTGTCGATTAAACAATTATTTGTGTCGCGAATTCTTCGAACATAAACAGTTTTTCGCAACCTGATATTTGTACTTTATTATAACCACATTAATAATTAGAATTAAGTGAACTTTTGTCAAGTCTAGACATACCTACATTAAGACTTTTATGTTTAAAATTATATAAAATCATAAAATTCCAAACATCATTGTTTAACTTAAATATTTAGGGATATAGGATATTCTACTTTTAAGGAAAAGCTGAGATTCACTTAAGATAGAAGGCAGTGGAGGTGCTTATTCAACCAGTCTTCGGAATTATCCCCACCCTACACTTGCTTTGTGATATATTGGCGTAACGAGAGATTTTCAATAGCTGTAACTTTATATAGGCTTAATATGTTTGGTTTCTGTTTTTAAACTTTGTACCGACATCGTGACTCGTCAGAGCGTTTTTCAGTAGGGTATACAAAACAGTTTGAATCAACCTTCTACAGCTTTTCGTACAATACTCTCTCTCCCTCTATACTTGTTAAAATAAGTATTCTAGTTACCTTTTTCATCACTGTAGATTTCTGCTTTCTGTGTTGTACTCTTCGATTATTAGTTAAAAGCGTAGGAAGATACGAAGTATTAGTAACAATCTTATTCGTTGCAATTACGAAAATCTATCTGTGGGGTGTGGAGTCGCATAACTACTAATTTATTAAACCGTTATATATGAATATGACCTTAATCTAAATGTCTATTTAAACAACAATTAAGTACCTTACACATTACATAAAATGTAAAATAATTCATAATATACCATTTGTATAAACTTTGTCCATCTTCTATTTTAAGGGATAGTTGGGGGCGAAGATATGGAAGCTGGTAACATACCTCAATTCTGATCCATTTTTTAATCTTTGTTTACCCGTTGCAAGCATATTACCAAAAGAAGTAGTAGGTTGTTTAATTATGTGAATACGGATTAATTCTTTAAATAGTGGATTATCGAATTGATTATTGCTAGTAAATATTCTATTTATATTTTGAAAACAAATTAATAAATGCTTCGGCCGCGTCGGGTATATTCATTGACACTAGCGGTTCATACGTAAAGTTTCTGGTAAAATTATAGCTGATGCTGTGTTTTCTTCCGGGCTTTTTGGCCGTGGTCCGTGGAATTTTACTTTTCCAACCGTTCTTTGCTGACGGCACCTTCAGTGGTGACTGGGCAGGTGCTGAGTCGTACTGATGCAATTTGAGAACGGGTTACACTTCTTATACTGCAGTCGTTACGGTAAGGGGTTTTATGGTTCACTGCATCCATGTTGTTTTTATGTTGATCCGGTCCTTTTCGGTTGGTAGCACATTGTTTATGTTTTTAGTGTCGGTTTCCAAGCTTTGCTGATATGTAAGCCATCATCTCTGTTTATGTTATTAGGATGTTGTTCAATTTCCAGAGCTTCCCTTCTAATCAGATTGTAGAATCCCGACGTTCTAACCAAGACAGTTGTATCTTTGAATTGAATGGTATGGCCTTCCTCAAGCGCGCGTTTTCTCTTTGTCATTATATTGCGTTGCGTCATTCCAATGTAGTCTTTAACACATTCACAGGGTATACGGTAAACTCCTGGTGTTAGTAGTAGATCTAGAGGGTCTTTTGCTGATCGTAAACCTTGCGGGTGGGTAGAAATGTTGTTTTTATTCCCTTTTTTCCAAGAATCTTAACTATCCTGTCCGTGATATTCTGAATATAAGAAAGGCAAGTTGTGATCTTTTCCTTATCAGTCGTTGTGTTATTCTTGTTGTGATGGCTTCTAGGATGCATTACTTTCTGGATAGCACTGTAGCTGTAACCGTTTGCTATAGGTGGTCTAATTCCGGCTGTAGATGTTCCTTGTCCGCGATGAGTTTAGCTCTGTTAACCAATGCTTTGATGACTGTCCTTTTTTGGGCTTGATGGTGGTTGCAAGCAGCGTTCAGATATCTATCTGTATGTGTGGCTTTCCTGTAGACACCGTGAGCATGTTGACCTGTAGTAGTTTTTTTACAATGACGTCTAGGAATCCTTCCATCCGTCTCCTGTTCCTTAATGAAGCGTCTGTTTTGATGCTGGCTGTTCAGGTGATCTAAAAATTTGTTCAGCTTATCCTCTCCATGTGTCCAGACGGCGAAAGTATCATTCATATATCGATACCAATGAGTCGGTTTATATTTGGCTGTCTCAAAGAACTCCATGTAGAAATTTGTACTTGTGGACTAAGTGGGCTACCCATTGCTACCCTGTCGATGTATTCGTAAAAATTTTGGTTCGATAGGAAGTAGCTAGACGTCAGGCAGTGTTCGAATAGTGCGATTTCTTTATCCGTAAAACGTGTCCGTAGTAGTTCCAATGTATCCTTTAGTGATACCTTCGTGAATAACTATTCTACATCGAAGCTGACTAGGATGTCGGAGTCTTTCAATCTGATGTTGTTCAGTTTCTCGATAAAATGTTTTGAATTTCGAATATAATGTTCGGAGATTCCCACGTACGGAGCCAAGAAGGTTCACAAATATTTAGCCAAGTTGTATGTTGATAAACCAATAGCACTCACTATTGGACGTAGTGGTACTTCTGCTTTGTATATTTTTGGCAATCCATATAGTCTTGGCGGGCGACTGTCGGAGGGTTGCAGCTGTTTAATGGTTTTCTCGTCCCAATTTGTTTTATTCGATAATTTGAGGGTGTTTCTTTCAATTACTGATGTTGGATTTCGTGGCAATATCTCGTGTCTGATGTTAACAAACTCCTCAGCTTATTCTCATATTCCATTGTATCCATGATAACTGTCGAGTTTCCTTTGTAAACTGGAACTATTTTTATCTCTTTCATTGCTCGTAATTCCCGAAGTGCTGCACGTTCTTCTTTTGAGATGTTGCTTTTTGGAATTTTAGCTTTCCTTAGTATTTTGCAGACGTCTTGTCGTACTTCCTCGGCTTCAGGCGGATTTAGTTGTCGGAGCGATCCCTCCACGTAGGCTATGATTTCTTCCGTAGGTATTGTTTTCGGACTAATCGTAAAATTTTTTCCTTTGACTAGAACCGACTTCGCTGCTTCGCTGAGAGTTATTTTGTTGCGTTTCATAACGAGATTTGCGACGTCCAAGCATTGGTTTTTTTTTTCACGAAGCTTCTTTCCATTTAAATGGTCGAATTTCCATATCTGACGGTCCTTCGCATTGTTATATTAACTTTCTGCTGATTGTGCCGTCATCGAATCGATTTTCCTCCACAACTTATTATCCAGAAAAACCCGTCAGCAGAAACCAACGGAATCCCTACAAAAATTAGAGGCCGATATTGCGAGACTGTCTCGAATGACCTATCCTAATACTCCAGAGGAATTGATGGAAAGGTTGGCAGTAGAGGCATTTACTAATGGACTTCGGGACAGAGACAGAGATACTCAACAATGAATACACCTTGACCGACCTAACGCTAGCTGATGCATTGGCTCGTGCATTGGAGCACGAAACTGTTAAATGGGCCTATAGCAAACAGGAAAAGGTTCGGCTACTGTATGAAGAAACGGATTCGTCAGAATCTTTAGAAGAAACCGTCTGCCGAATCATCTTCAAGTTCGATAAAGAAACTCGAAAGCTAAGATGTTGGAATTCCGGCGAACCAGGTCATACGAAGAGGCAGCTTAGGAAAAGTACTCCTTCCCCAGGTACTCGACTTCAATAGCAGGAAAACTAGATAGGGTCGACGTAACGGGGCAAACGTTGAGCCACGGATAAAAAGACACCGAATTTATCGCATTTACGAAGACATTGAAGCACCAGAATGGCAGTATACTCCTAGGTGGAAAAATAAATAGACGAAGATGCGCGTTTCTTTTGGACACTGGGGCCAATAGGAGCATAGTAAAACCCGGCGTAGTCGAGGGTTCTAACCAGGTCGTGTCAACTAAGTGGGTTCTGCGTACGACTACCGGTTAAAAAGCGGTTGTTCATGGCAAAGCTAACGTGTCACTTGAAATCGGTAAGACTGTCTTTAAACATCGAGTGCTAGTGACAGATATTGAAGATGACGTAATTCTTGGGTTGGACGTTTTACAAAAATACGAATTTGATATAAATTTAAGAAGACGCGTTCTAAGACTGAATGGCGAAGAATTCTATTTCATCAAAGATAGACAGGAAGCTGTAACCCGAAAGGTAAATTATGAAACAGTACCTGTTGAAATAAGTGGAGTAGTTGACAGAGATTGTAGGAATCTAACCCGAGAGCAGAAACGCAAAGTGCAACAGCTACTTTGTCAGAATGCTGACGTCTTTAAGACTGACAAGAATGGTAGGGGAAGGACCAATATCGTAAAACACAAGATCAATACTGGTAATGCGCAGCCTATTCGTCAAAAACCTAGACGATTGTCCCTGACCAAGAAAGAAGAAGCAGAACCAATAATCCACGAAATGCAGGAGACCGGCATAATTGAGCCATCATCAAGTCCATGGACATCACCGGTAGTACTAGTAAAGAAGAAGGATGGTACAATCCGTTTTTGTGTGGATTACCGACAGCTCAACAACGTAACCAAGAAATACAGTTATCCACTACCACGGTTTGATGACTCAGTGGGACTTAGGATTGGTTTAGAGGATGACATCCTGAAGCGTGTTGTTGAATGTCCAGATGGAGAGGAAGATAGGAAGCAATTGGTTATTCCTCGAAACAAGGTTAGAGAAGTGTTGCAGTATCTTTATGAAGGATCGTCTGGTGGCCAAGATTATGTTACCAACCTCCGCATATAGCTTAACGA
>NW_020439415.1:13329-15826 GCF_000699045.2 Agrilus planipennis | reverse complement strand
TTACATTCTGTTCCTGAATTCTTCAATATTTTCCGGTTTATTGAAGTAGACTTTAGATTTCAAATAACCCTGTAGTCCCGATACTGCCTCTCCTTCCGATCCAATTATTTGGCAAAAATAAAGATCGACATGTTCGAGCGTTTTTACAAAAATCAAACCCCTAAATTTTAAATGAATTGGTTCAAACCAACGCGTCCTTACTGTATAAAGTGCAACTTTTGTGTATCTACAATTATATATTTCCTATAATAGATATAATAAAATATTGACTAGGGTCTTCCCTGCCATGCAAACCGCTGCCACATTGCAACATTAATATTCTTATACAGAATTAAAATTACCACAATAAATCGCAAAGGGGTTAAAACATTAAGAACTTTTATTCAAAAAAGTTTACAATATGTCTTATTATCTTTTTAGGTAATACGGGAACACCCGAAAAGCCTTACAGGATAAAGTTTTCATGAATAAATTTTCATACAAATGCTGTAGATAATCAGGATGGGATTTGATGATAACCTTGAATTGTACCTTAGTTATGACCTTCGAAATTTTCTTTATGTTAAAGCAATAGTAGATGATTTTTCCCGTAAATTTCGTAATTGAAATTTTTGGTTCTTTTGTTTAATCGGAAACAGCGAATTTTGAACCGTCAACTACGTGAATGTTTTTCCACTACCTACTTATATATCTAGTTTGCTTTGATTGATCACACGCTCGCTATCTCCTAATCGATTTTAATTTAACTTTGAGTTAGAAGGGTCCCCAACTGATACAAACCTACCTTTATTTTTAATTAGAAAACCAAACACGTTTCAACAAATCACTTTTAAGTGAATAATAATGGGCTCCCATAAAATCACAATTTGTGTTTAGGGTGCGTGATTAAAATTAAAAATGGAGGGTTAAATATTTAAAGATAGGCACATGAAATATTTATAAACAGCTAATACAATGTTAAGTGCTTTATTCGTTGAAATTATCTAATTAAATTTTAGTGCCGAAAAATTAACAGCTCTAGCTGTAAATATTTTGACACTGATTACCATTATCACAATTATTTTTTCTCTTAATTTGTTTGTTCCCCCTGATTTTAACATCTTTTGTGTTAAGATGCCCTTTCGTTCAAGGAGCTTCCCGTTTGACCTGTGTATATTTGCTACAATCTCTCAAGCATATTTCATTACTCATAAATTTCAAATTTCTATTATTTTATCAGTTTTGTACTTATTATTACTTCTAAAACATTAGAACGGGTATCTAGAATTAGTTTGAAATAGAATTAATATCTACATACACAATTCAGGTAGATTTCTCACAATTATGATCCTTTTTTGACTAACAAACTGAGTACGCCTATGATATGCGGATGGTAAAATTTCAGGTAATTTTATTTGCCTTTAGAGTCCTTTCTCATGCATATATATAAGGTCTTAAGCTGTTCGCACATTTCGAGATAGAACGTGACGATAATACTCATAAAAAACCATTTGGCTTTAAAGATTTCATGTCCGAATATCCTTTTTCAGGATTCGAGTTTCACTTTTAAAATTAAACTTCTAAAAACGATAATCTTCTTTTGTACTTACACCAGGAATTCGAACAATTACTTATTCAAGTTGAAACACATACAGAATCTCCAAAAAACCTTTACTGCATTTCAATCAGTAACTAATTTTCTTTTCCGCAATTTTACTTATGAAATGGACGATCCTCACTAGATGCTCCCCGCATAAAAACTTTTGTAAAAGAAATGTTAAGCGAAGAAGAGTGAACAAGGGTTTAGACAATTTTTACAATTTTAGGGTTGTCTTATTGTTCAAAAATGTTTTCCAGATCTTGCATTTGTGTTTGCACCTGAGTATGAGTTGTTTTTCACGACAAACCGAACATATGTAAACACGCTCAGTGAATTTTATGGCTATTGATTTATACGACAATTCCCTTAAAGCAAGTAGAGTTTGGTGTGGTGAACCGTAACAATATCTTGCATGACCAAGTCAGCAAACACACTGTTATATTCCTCGATGAGCGTTATTTAACGAGATTTAGTTGGATCTACTGCGCGAAAATTTAATCATACATGTACACACGAAACTTTAAACACATCTGTGTTCAGAGGTATTATGAATGAAGATTGCTACAATCGATTTCGAAATGGAAGACACAAGTTATGAAAAAGAGCAGTGATAACAAATTGATTGATTTAAAAACATTTCGACGCCTTGTATATGGGACAAACAGGCAAGATTATAGAGAGTAGACTCGAAGAACATACGTAACATACAAAATACTACAAATGGCGCAGTAAACGCCATCTGTAGTACGATGCTACATTTTAGGAATACGTATGCTCCAACAAGGTCCATTTAAATATATGGATATCTACTTGCTAAAACGAATCCCGGCGTAGCTAACCTCAACGTGATAGGCACGTTACCATAATCGAATAAAATAATTTGAAGTTGATTATATTCTGTCGAAACTGCCAGACGCG
>NW_020439415.1:0-13318 GCF_000699045.2 Agrilus planipennis | reverse complement strand
CATATATTTAAATGGACCTTGTTGGAGCATACGTAATCCTAAAATGTAGCATCGTACTACAGATGGCGTTTACAGCGCCATTTGTGGTATTTTCTAAAACGCGCTGTTAAGACAGCAGGTAAAAGTTGGTCTGTGTTCTGTCGGAGCTGTCTGCGACGCGCTGATGGGATCGAAAAAGATCGAAATCGCGATCCGCGTCTAGCAGTTTCGACAGAATACAGACCACTCCGAACTATTTTATTATACGTAACATGGTTTAGAACTAATGCGTTCTTTAGATGAACATAACTTGACGGTAATATACATGGAAAATAAAGTCTGCAATCGCTTTTTTGTGCGGTATTATGACGAAAACCCTCTATAAAAAATAAAATGTCTGATTCAATTTCGGTATACAGAACGAGCCTTTAACTTTCATCTTCCAAACACTGTTCAGTGTTATCGTAATCGAAATCGACTTTAACTGGATATTATCTAAAGTTGCATCTATTGACTTGGATATCATATATGTACATGGAAATACAACACATCCGAAGATAAACTTTCAATAAAAGGAAGCATCCGTGTCGTCTATCGGCTGACAGTTTCAAACGTGTTCAAAGGAGCAAGTAATAATGCGTTTCGATTTTGTCGTAGTTTCGCGTTAATCAGATATGTAGGTCAGCATGTCAACGATGTAAGTTTCATCTCTTGAAAGGGAACGGGCGATGGGCAATTCCAATAAGTGCAATCATGTTCGATTTCACAGCCTTTAACTGCTAACGGTTGCCGGTTGCAATCATCTTAAAAGGACTCGAACACTTGCCACTTTACCTGTACATGCATTTCCAGGCAACGAAAACCATCAAAGTGAAACTAAATGCACGTAATTCCACAATGTCGTACATTTGACCGGAAAGTATTAAAAAACAGTAAATGATAAGGCCAAGCGTAAAAAGAAAGTTAATACTGATTTAACTCAAAATCCATTTGATTCTTGTCCATTACAAGTTACATCAAATTAATGAGGAAAAGTTGCTACTGTCACACCCTTGCAGGGAATCGAACCCCCTAGACCGTTGGCTTTACGCGCTAACGCTTTCACCCCTAAACNTTGAGCATGTGGTATGTATGTCATTTTCCATATCTATCCGAATATCATTCGAGAACAGTAATTCAATAACAATATTGACGAACGGGGACGCATAAATATGTAATCACATCAGGTATTCGTGATAATAATGACGCTACCATGATGGTGACCGTTGCAGAAGGAAGGCGACAACTGGTCAACGTTTTCTAATTGCACTATTATGCTGACCTTAGCGGAAAGCTAAAGCATTCATGTGACAGGAATCAATAATCGATGGAAAATTTCTGCTTTAACGAGTGCTTCTATTAAATGCACAAAACCAGGACAGTGCAAGGCAAATAAAACAGGAAGTTGATTTTGAAATTAACCATGCTGACAACTGTAACATTTAAAGAAAATCGATCAAAACTTATCGGAAAATATTAAGGATTCGCTGCCTTGGGTTTTCCTAATAATTGATTACCGATTTCCACGATTCAGTAGAAAATTGTACTCTTTCGTGTTACTTTAATTGTAGTATGGAATAATGCAAATTCCACACCAAGACAGCTGTCAGTAATCGATATATGTACAGTCTGACAGTTAATTAATTATGCGTAAGGTTTGAGCGCTTTGATATTTGGCATTCCTGCATGTTATGCATTTCAGCTTGGTTACTTCACAATATTCCCTTATTACATATATGCATACACAGGGTGTTTTTGAAATAAGTAACAAGCTTTTGAGAGTGTTAACTATATGCAATAGGGAATTTCACGGTGAGTAAGACAGCGTAGTTAAGGGACAAAAAAATTTTAAGAAAACCAGATGAAGTTGCAATCCGAAGCCGGCCCTGGGTGTGAATTGACAACGTATAGAGAAATTATGATAACAATTAAACGACTAATAAAGTAAACAATATAAAATTAAGTTTCCCTATACGTGTTTGAATGCCATGGAGCTGGGAGATCCTGACCAACGTTCAATAGGTCCTTGGAATGTATTAAAAACTATAAACTTCAATAAATTGAAGTTAAAATTATTGAAACGTGCAGTAAAACGTATTCCAAGATGCCGAATTTTACCGATTGTGTTTTCTGTGTATAAACGTGGGGCTTCAGTAGATATCGTCCTTCCCGGAAATGCTTTTCTTAAAGGATTAACTTCGATTCCACCACCTCGAATTAGAAATTCGTTGGAAATCGATACAATGTTGCACATTGCTGCCGAAAAAGGAGTGGGTCAGGTTGGTGGTGAAAGTAACGACGATCGACGTTGGTTTTGTGCGGCGCGGGACTGAAGCGTCGCGGCGGCGGCGGAGTCGCTTGCGGCGCCACATATTCAGGCGCCAGTAAAAGCTATCGTTATTTTCTTCAGAACAATTTACGAAGAATAGGGGTTTATTGTCAATCCCCCAAAAGTTACTTTTCACAACAAAGGGAGTGACGTTCGCCATATCTGATATCCATGTTGTTCGCAGCAAATAGCTGGTTTCATGATTATTAGTCACGGCAGAAGAAACAGGCCTTTTAACCAATCTCAGGGGGCGACAAAGTTCTCCATCACTTATTTGCCCTTGATTTTTTCATTACTTTGAACTTAAGCAATGCCAAACCTACTTAAATATATATAAAACCGCTTAGGGCCACAAAAGTAGCAACAAATTAGATTTTAAATTTTAATGTAGAATCCTTAATTAATTTCCGATTAAAGTGCGGCATTAACCGCACAGTTTGATTCTCACAAATTTTGAAATTAATCGCCAATAATGGAAGCATTCTGATGTGCCCAAATACATCCGGGATATTAAAGGATAACGTGGTTTCCGGCGACAAATTGTCAATCAATGTCTAACAAGAGGGATAAATGTAGGACGTAGTCCTTTTTAGTATCAAATGCCTGAAAGACTAAAGCATGTTCACTTCATCAATCTTTTCCTTTTCTTTCTGTTTTTCTGTCGTTGTTGTTATCGGTCTCAGACAGGATGTCGCTTTTTACAACCGGAACTTTTTACAAACTGTCACCACATGATAGTAATGTAACCATTATCACATGTTTTTGTACATTGATTACTTTAAAAATAAACCGGATCAAGGACGACTGAAAGGGCAGAAAGTTTTATTCACTTTGGCTCATTTGGAGTTGCTATTGGAACTTATGTGACCAGTTTACGGTTTAAAAACTTTTTATGAGCAAAGTTTGCGAACTTGTGGCACTTGTTTTTCTGAAGCAGTTTAGCGTAGGCAATGACAATGTTAGGGAGAATAAAACCACAATTCCTTTACCAACAAAAAATTTTTTTCCAATGAAAAAGTTAAATTTAAACATTATAGATCATCAAGGTTCTGTTCTGTATATGACCGAAGCTTAAGGATTTCTAATACTTATAATTTATTGGGCAACCCTACAAAGTATTCATCCCTCCACTAGATATCATTGCTAATACGTCACCTTCGCCCTAAACCTTTCCCCTCCTCCCGTTCCATAATTAAAAACCACTGACATTAAACTTTTGAAGTTTCTGTAACGGTCGTGGTGTTAGGAAAGTGATTGAACAACAGGTGTCGGCAACGTCTTCTTATTTAATTACAGTGGCTGTCGTATCGATTCGGCTGGTAAGCTTTCAGTTGTAACAGCTGTGAAAACGGCAATTCCACTATCTAATTGCCCGCTAACGTAATGCTACTTTAGGAATTAAACTGCCTACTACAAGGATTCACGTTTAAATTTGTCATGTGAAACGGACCGTAAAAAAGGGCAATTAACGCCGAATGCAACGTTTTTCTACGAGAATAGTGGGGATTATAATATGGTCACTTTAATTAGCCTTACTTAACTGGTTTTGTTGCAATTATTGTTAAAGTGCTCAAAATGTAGCGATCCTTTCTAATATTTCTTTACGAGTTGAACAATCGATAGAATATTTGAAGCAAATGTTTTTAGAATAACACAAAGCAGCTGTCAAATTTGTTAGGTTATGTTTAGTTCTAAAAACATAGGGCTAAGAACACAACTCGCTCAAAAGAGTATAGCTTATCAATTGTAAGATGGATACAACTAATTACAAGTACAATAACAATGTTAATAGATTCTATTTTATATTTTCCACGTGTATTAGTAGTGAATTCAATGAGGTGTCGCCGTTACGTTTTGGATTGGTTCGTACATACTATGTCGATGACGCAATTGAAATCTCTCCTTAATTTTACACTAGCACATTTCTGACGTTCTCGTTATCCTGTGACCAATATAGTTTTGAGTTCTAGGTTTTAACTAGATTAAGTCACTTTTTTTTCTATTTATAATATAGTTGTTATTCAGGAGAAATGCCTTAAGTTTCACCATTAACGTTAGGTAATGAAAGAGATCTTGCAGGAGCACTGCAGAGCTGAACTTCTCTCTGAGGAAATTGAGCTTCTGCCAAATTCCCTTCTGGATTTGTTCCAGCTCTGCATCCGTTGTTATAACTAATCCTTTATCAGAAAAACGATCATATATCCGTTTGCCTGAAGGTACAGGTACCAATGTACATATGCCACATTTTATTTCAAATACAATCTTATACAAGTGTACTCATAAAAAATCGAAGGACATGAACCTTATTGAGAATCATTTAAAGATATCCATGACTAACCGTCAGAAGTTTTCTGTAGTTTATACACCAGATATTAGAACGGAAAATGTGAATTTAAATAATAATGAGGTTAATCTCACTCTTAGTTCATGTTTTGATTGGTTTTGCCCTACCGCATGCGGTACCAATCTAATTTTAAATTGGATAAGTTAAAGACGTGGAAATTATTTTTTTTTGCAACAGTATGATATAATTCATTCGTACCTACATACAGTATAAATTTCAAATTTAATCTTTGCTTNATCGGCCTCCGCGTTCGGCAGCGTTCGACATCTGTCTCTCTCCTACTTGAGTGAGCGATGCGTCCGCGTGGACAGCTGCTATACAATAATACATTTCCATTTACCTCCTTCTCTATATCCATACAAAATTCTATCAAACAAATAAAATTAAAATTTTCTTTTGAATAATGAAACCATTCCATCAGTATTTTCTTATGACGTTGTCACGTTCAACTATCGTCAGTATGTAGAATCTCTCCTCTTTCAATTATTTATTTCATTAGTTAGTAGAGACCATCTCAATGTATAACAATAACTACCAAACGCTGATCACGATTTCGACCTTGTTTGATCACAACAGCACGCCATAGACCCTGTTTCGTTAGGGATTCCCGATAAAGGGGTGAAATTTCCCCCGCAGGGAAAACAAAACGAAACAATTGGAGACATGCAATCGCCATAAATTACAATGGCAACCGGAGAACGTTTAATAAAAGAGAAGAAGAAAGAGCGGACGAACGACGCGACGCCAACTGGCGTCGTCTCTTCCCTGTAGGCGCCTGTTAACTGACGATCTCTCTTCCTTAAACAATAGAACGCTGCCGTTCACGAACGCAACTTGATACCGCTAATTTAGCGCTAACTTCTGAATTACTAATTCCGCTACTTAGCGGAAGTACCAATTTGTGCAGGCAAAGGCAAAATCATTAAAATTTCCAAGAATGACTTATTGAACTTATATAAAATAATGACTGAGGCGGCGGATGATTAAGATTTAACGAACTTTTAATTAGCTTGTCATCCCTTCCACTTATCAACATCTCAATCCGTATCCGTACCGCTTTTAGTTCCATTCATTAAACGTTTTCTCTAATCGAGAATCCAAACATTCATATTTTATCAGAAGACGGAATTAGCAGGAAAATGTTAATTCAATGTAGGTTACAATTAAACAAGATGGGGGAGAGATGTCCAATAGTTATGAGCAAAATTGATCTTAGTCTTATAGTCTTGTTCTTGTTCAAGACTATCTTTGCATTTGCAAGACCAAAAGCGAACGAGGAAGATCAAGTCCAAGAACGAATAAGCAAGACCAAAACTAATACCAAGACTGGAACAATCTTGATCTTGATCTTGCTTTGCTCATCCACATGTTCGATTTTTGGCCAGCGTTACCAGAACTAGGAATATATTTAGATGTAGGATCATCATCATCATAAGGTCGTCAGTCCTAAGACTGGTTGGACACGCACCTCCACTCTTTCTTATACTGAGCTAATCTTCGCATTTCCCTAGAACTAGAACATCCCACATCATTAACTATTTGCGAACAGTAATCTAATCTAGGTCTACCTCTACCCCTCCTAACTTCCGTTTCTGCCTCTAATACGTCTCTGACTAGACCTTCATGCCTGAGAAGGTGTCCTACTAACCTATCTCGCCTATTACTTAATGACTTCCATAGAGTCGTCTGTTGTCTTACTCTTTCTAATGTCTCTTCATTTCTAAACTTCTCTATCCACGGTATCCTCATCATTCACCTGTAACTCCACATCTCGAACGCTTTGAACCTTTTTTTTTTCCGCCGCGACCACTGTCCATGTATAGTGTCGTGCTCCAAACCTTTTTTGAATTTCTGAATTAATAATTCTTTTTATTGAAAGCGCCTCAACCTTGCACGAATCTCTGCTTTATATCCCTCCTACTACTCCTTCCGTCCTGACTTATCTGACTTCCTAGATACCTTAAATCAGATGTAGGATGGTAAAACATTTAATAATTTTTATTCCTCTGCGTTGTAGTATCTTTAGAGAATAAAATTAAGTCGCCTAATATGTCAGCTGAGTAGCGTGGAAAAGCCACGGTTACAAATTGATTTCTCAGATTCCGCATTCTCTCACTGCTCATACTGTTACCTCCACCTCGACTTAACGTAAATTGCTTCAACTTTCGCAGCTCGGGCATTTGATGGACTACTTGTAGCAGCTCGCCAAAGTAAGTTATTGCTCTCTCGGACTCGTCTAAGGCGTTCAATCAGCCCCAAACTGGTCTTACCATTTATCTTATCAACCAACCGCAATTGATTTATTGCATGATTATTTATACGCACCAACACGCTCTTGTTACCCTTATCTGATATCTACTGCTGAAAGATCTGTCGTTAATTACATTTTTCAATTATTTTCCCAATATTTAGAAGTCCCGCGTTTCCTCAAAAACACATTATAGAGAAACTGAAACCTTTAAATAAATAGAAAAGGAAATGGAAACGTCGCAACCAGGTATTATAAATGACAGGCTTGGATGCGAGAAATTGCATATACCTGGCCGTGCATAAATTGCTGAAATTTATCTTTGCAGTTTCTGGTTCACAAGGGCACTCCTGCTTGCTGCTATTATTATTCGAGAACAATAATCCTGCTAATAATGTTCAATGGGGAACCGTGAATGCTATTTTAAAATACATTTATTGTACCTTTGGGGCTAGATTATAGAAGTATAATTAATTAGATTACCATACAAACAATTAATATCGACCAAGCTAAGGATTACGTAGAAATAGCTTTTTGATATTAAACTTCAATGTCGTCTAAAATCTTTTAGTTTCTTTTCATTTCTGTAATGAAAATGTTCTCTGAACGTCAACCCATCGTGCTTCGGTGTAAAGGTAAAATGGACGTCAATTTATTTTAATTTTATCTCAAAGTTTGCTCATAGTTAATTTCAAAAATTTTGTCATATTTAATCGCTTTTTTAATTAAGCCAGCATCAGTTCTATCATCAGCGAAGATAAAAACTTAAAGAAGAATTAAGCGTAAGAAGTCATTTCGCTACGTCTAATAGTGAAAAGAAGTAATTATTGAAAAAGGTTTTCATTTAATCTTCCTTGTTGAGAATAATGCCAGGTAGTTTCAAAGAACTGGGCATAAATATTTTATGTTATCAGTTAAGTCATGATCATATACCTAGATATCTTTGTAAGGCCTTCTCAAACACTATTGCATGATGATTAATGTCATAATTTCTTATCTTCATTACGTTATAAAACCCAGTCACATTCTAAGTCCACCTTTTGTTGCTATCTTTGTTATTGTATGTCGTCCCCAACAAAAGAACCCGGAGTCATCATTCGTGAACTCCTTCCATTAATTTCAATGGATTCGTCTGCGGAAAAACTGTTTGCGTGACATCAAGTTTAAGTAGGTAAAACACTTGCAATAAAGTCGGGCCTTTTATATATATATATATGAATTACGGATATTATCTTAGATACGGCCGCAAAAATATCAACCGGGAATTTTTAGAACCATTTCACACCAGTGACGCTCATAGTCAGGAACAAAAAATTTATTGGTCTCGCGTAGTTTCCGTTCTAGATCAGCTTTAATTTACTAGTGGCCTTCAATCTTGTTCTTTTGTTAAAGGCGGAACATGCAAACCATAATAAACTGAAAGGGGATATTAAATTAGTCTATATTTCAACAAACGCTTTTCCATAATCCTATAACAATTAACTGTTACGTCTTAGTGGGATTCAAAAATACCACATTGAACCCACGACGACTGTAGCTACGTCTACGTAGTAGACACGTAATCAAACAGAACAAAACATTCATGATCAATATTCTGTCGACACCTTTAGATCATCAACTTTTCATTCTATTTGGTTACCTTACAACGCAACAATTTAGCACAGATGGCGTTCACTACGCTGTTGCAGTAACTGGTAAATGCTAAAGGCAGCAGATGAAGCTATTGGAGTTGTCTACCGACCGAGCGGCATGACCTAGAGGTTTAGACCATTGCTTAGCAATTGGGGGGGATGTCGGTGGAACTCGATTACTTCGTAAACCTCCATTTTACAAACACTACATTTGCAGTGGATGGAATGGAAATGAAAAGATGATTGGAAGTATCATTTGTACGAATATTTCTATACCACGTCATATTTTTCTCGGTGTGATGCAGCCCGCTAATGACTGCATGTAACAGATAGAATTAGATAGACCATACTTAACAGATGATAATAACCTTCGATTCCCAAAGTGCAATATCTACGGTTGAATAAGGCCCAGAAGATTCCCCAGAGTGATAATGTACTTCGAATGGCGAAACCAATTGTTCAGAGTTGTTTGAACAAGCATCAGCCACCGAAATGAAACTCGGTTCGGTCAAGAACATTATTGAACGTTTTAATCACTTTCAGAAGCATGGACAGACCATATTAAACTTGCAAATAAAGTCATCATGAATATGTGAAATTGTACGAGAACATAGGGTATCTGAATCCTGTTGTACAAAATCAGTTACCGCTATGTAAGCTTTGGCCTTTCCATCTAAGGTCATTTGTGAGCTGTGACCATTTTTAATGCAGAAACTTTATTTAATTGTTAGAGCGTCATTGCTGCACAACGAATGGTAACAAAGTACGATAGCGAGAAAGTCTTCAAATCATCTTCAAAATGATGTAAATTTTACTATTTGAAGGACAGCGAACAAGTTGAGTTTCAGTTATTATTCCAAGTACTGCAGGGAGATGAAGTCATCACCCTTTCAAACAATGAAAAGATAAATTATAATCCTCAGCGTCTAAAGGGAGACTTCAACTTATAATGCTTTTTCCTGCAAGTTTGCTCAATTAATGAAACAATGTTTTAAAGTAGCAGAGCCTCAAAAAAAAACGCTAATTGTTCGATGTTCCCCCGGGAAAGTTTAACTTGTAATCCCTAAGTAATATTTCATGTCTACGGTAAATGCTGTTCCTACTTTATCCGGCTTTAGATTAGCTCAAAATTGCCAAGTCTCTTTAGCAGTTTAACGAATTAGCTTTCCGCCAAAATTGTCACATTATCCGTGGAACGTTATAACTGGTGCTCCTGTCCACTTTTCTTCCTAATTTTATTGTATAAATTTGTAACAACACTTGTTACAATGCCATTTTGTCTTACTAAAGTGTAAAGCTTTTAACGTGCTCAATTGGGTACCCATAAAGGGTAATAAAATGGGCAAAGCACATGGGCATCTTTTATTTATTAATTAAAATGCTCATGAAAAGTACATTAGATACCTAATGACCTAATTATTAATATTGCCACGTACATAAACACCTTCTCGCAGTATTACTACTTTTATTTAACTATTTGCTGTCTAATTATTAATTAGTTATCAATTGACCACTATAGTCACCTTTTTGCTTTTTCTTGCCTCTTTTCTTTATATCGCCTCGAACTCGTACTACTACTGACTCTCACTAGATCTCGCGACAACTATTTATAAAGGCTGACGATATTCTAGAATGATCCGTCCAGGTTCTAGAAAACCTTGTCTTCTTTGTCGCCATGTATGTTGGGTTATCTATACGTATGTGACAATATATTATCAGCAAGCAACAAATTTTTGAGGATTGTTTATCTACTTTTACAGAATCCACGTATGAATTAACTTCAGAATCTATGAATTACCATGAATAAATTTAATTCAGTTTCAAATTATACATTTTATAATATTGTCAGAATTGCTGGATCTGCAAATGTGGACGAGAATATGAAGGATATGTTTGTGATCGGTGAATATCAAATTTTTATGAAATCAACTAAAAGAGGTTGTAATCTGTTTATTAAGAAAATTATTATTTATCAGGGAAATGATCGTTGCGGATTAGTTATGAATATTATAAAATACATGCACATGTAAATTATTAAATTCCATTTGGTCACATCTTTCACGTTGTCTCTTCGGAAACTATGCACGTCGAATGTTTGGACGAATGTCAGTTTTCTTCGCCGCGTGAGTTTTCTAGATTCATAAAATATGGATGAAGTGCCTGAACCTCAGAGTAAAGTATTATGTGAAAATCAAGAAGACGAAACGTGAAAGTTATTTCCGACTCCACACCAAGCCAGATGGGACCTGGTGGTGACTTTCAGGAGTGCTACGAAGTCGTTATTATTCAGCCTGGATGTATTTTAGGAGATGTAAGATTTATGGAGGAGTTAGCGCGATCGAAATCGAGCACAAAACGATCCGCGGAAAAGCACAACTTTCAGTTCAATAGCTTTCATCAAACGAATCATTTATTTTTTATTTATTATCACGCAGATTCGATAACATGAAGTTTTATTTTCAAGAAATATAACGAAAAGATCATTCTCTCTAACGAAACAATAATCCATATTTGGACAGTGATCATGGTTTAAAGAAAAAGTGGATAGAAGTGGTGCAAATAGAGCATAAAATTAAAGTTTGTAATAATTAAGATAACTGAATAATACAAAATTGTCAGCTTGTGGTGTTGGACAGTAATTTGAAACAGGAAGTTCGTTCATAAATCCATAATCTGAGACATCCAAAGTATACAAAACTTCATACGCTTTTAACAAAAAGAAATCATTTTTGTGCTCGCAAACGGTTAATTTTGAAATTGTAAAAGAAACATTAAAGTGGAAGCGTTTGATATTAGAAATGTGAAAGCACGTATTAGAAAGAACAAGAGAATAAGAAACAGGTGGGATCGGTAGATACGACTTCTTTTCATACTTGAAGGAGTAGAGGTAGAGGCATGTCAAAAGCAAAAGCAGAAATAAAAACAATCAGAGGAAGACCTAGATAGATACATGCCCATATTTTTTTTCAGATACGTTAATAATCTACTTTTATTTTTAATACGAACCAGCACGGATTTATTACGATAAAGAGCTTAACAACGAAAAATTCTTTGCATAGCAAGCGGCCTGTGAATAATTCGTTTAGAGCAACAAACGAACCAATCAAAATTTCTGTAGACAGGTGGTGCTATATTTACGTGGTTCGAAGCAACATAGCATTTTCGCGTACCACCTACACACATTTTTCATTTTTTTTTTAATGACCGCTTCAAATGGACAAGTGGACGTAGCCCACGGACAACAACAAACTAGTACGGAACTCAATTCCCAACCAATTTATAAAACAATATTGATGAAAGCTGTTTCAACAGTTCCATCAACGACTCGAAAATAGCATTTTTACTAAACGTTGCTTTATTGTTTTCGTCATTTATCTACAAAAATTCTTCTCTATAGGAGGCGAATCCATGTCACGTATAAAACTTTATATAGGTCACATTATACAGAGTGCCTATTAGATAGTCCATCTTAAATTGATACGTACTAGTAATCAAGAATGTTTGAAAGCAATTATTTATGATCTGGTCTATGATATTTTAATGTTGACTTTAAATTATTGGCGATATGTTGCCATCTATGACGTCGAATAATACCTACAGATTTAACCAAAATCCTTTGAAACAATCGAAGACCTTCTACATTTCTTTTGTTCTTTTAATCAATCTTCTTTTTTTAATGAATTTTAACGACGCACCTGTTTGCGTACCAAACTTAAAAGCTTACTTATCTCCATGGGGCAATGACTTTTCCGGGCTTTAGATCCCAAAGGCTGTTACTAAAGGCACCATGACGTGGTACGTTCGTCACTCTATATGGTCAATTTGCAAGTCCTAATTCGATCGTGACTTAGGACTCCCCGCAGTCTGNTCTCAGAAGATGTTCTATACATAATACTAACTAATGAATTATTTCTATGTAATATGTTCTGCTTTGTTTGAGAATAGTATTGATTTTCATATAAAAAGGTTGTTTTCGTGAGAAACAAACATTTTCTAACTTTATTAGCAGTTATTGTACTTATTAGAGTTATAATATTTGCTGTATGTTTGGTTGTCTAAATATTACATTACAAATTGTAATTACATTTATTATTCAAAAAACATCATAAATTAGCTTTTATAACTGTATCTACTTAAACAAAATATGATTTAGAGATGAAAATTAATCAATTTACTTCAATTAAACTGGAATTATAGGTCAATTATAGCCGTTGTATTAAATTGTCCCGGCGCCTCCACCAAAATTTCCAATAAAAATTTTTAATAAATTTTAATCAAAATCGTACAACAACCAAATACATTCAGTGACCATTAAGAAAAATTAATCTACATGTACAGTTAATTGCTAAGTAATGACATAACTGTAGGTTTTCAGTCCTTTTAAGAATTTTTTTTCAAAAAGGATCAAGAATAGCTACAAACAAAATTAACGAAAAGTATACAGATATAGGTGTTGAAAAAATTCAATTTTCAAACTATTTTGATTGTTTATAAGTCTGTCCTGATTGCACAGTCTGGTTACGGTCCTGGAGTAAAATGAACTCAACCTAATATCAGGACTCTTATTAAATATTTAAGTATATATAAGGTTTGAGTATAAATCCTTGAAGAAATCAATGTTTAACGAAAAAAAATATATTGAAATTTACAACCTTCGATATTAGTGAGGTAGTGTCACATTCTATTCTACGTTACGACAATAAAGTGGAAATTTCTCCAATTTACAGCTAATCTACCAGATCCATAAT
>NW_020439414.1:8091-12567 GCF_000699045.2 Agrilus planipennis | reverse complement strand
CTCTACGACTTTTATCTAATAATTTCGATTAAATAAAACGAAAACTCAACAAAAATATTTACAGGGTTAACAATACGTTCTTTTTCTACGTATACTTCTATGTAGCATATTTATTTATAAATCAGTATCAATAATAAAATAAGTTTGGGTAAATGCTCATAAAAATTACGTAAATTATTTTTTTCCTTCAGTCTGTTCTGCAATGTAACTGTACAAATGTACAGTGGATAGTAAAAAATTGGACAGTATCACAAAAACAAAATACCATTTAAAACTGTAGCTTTGGTAAAAACAAAACACTTATCTAACAATCAAAACAAATACTACAATTGGCAAAACAATTGAATAACCATTTGTTTCGAGTGAATAAAACTATTTTCTTTTGTTTTATTCGACATTTTTTTGTTTACGCTTTATTGAGGTTCAAAAAATTAAAAGAAAATACCTACTTAATGTCTGGGATTAGATTAGTCGATCATTGTGTGGATTAGTAGGGTCTCCTCCCTCATCTGCCATCACGAGTTCGAAAGAGTTACTTACAGAGGTTTCTCTGATCCAATTGTCTATTTCAGAGGCGTACATTCGGTGTTGTAATACGTCTCTGGTACGCTGACGACGACCCACGTAATACGAAACACCCTGTACAGCGAAAATATAGGAATATAATATTATAAAACACAAACAGAAATTATCATACCCCTGGAACAAAGGAGTCCCTGAGTTTGTCTAAAAGTACCGGATCTTGGACCAAATTTTGCAAAGTATTCCAATCGATGATCACTTCTTCAACTAACATTCGTTCCTCTATATAAAAAACGAGTAAAATAAAAACAAAATGATGTGATTACAACTTGTTTTATTTCTTTTGTTTTACTCACCGTCTTTTTTACTCGTCTGCTTTTTGTATTGAATCCGGAAACGAAAGGCTTCCAATACAGAGGCCACAACGATAGTTAATACGACCATGGTAAATAAATAAAACAACATAAAATAAAGTCGCGAAGACGGATGGAGGACTATCGAATAAGCCTCCATTACAATAAACCAGTTATTAACAACGGTCAGTTCGAACAGGGTCACTCCAGTTGTTAATAAATCCTTGAAATTGTTTAAATAATAATAACCAAGAGCACTGGTCGTGTTGGTACTGTATTTGTAGTAATCCTCCACCGTCGTGTTTCTGTAAATACAATAAAAAAGACAATCACAAAAAAAAAAAATTGGAATACCTATTTTGTTTTAACAAAATTAAAAACAAANCTCTTCTTGTTTATAGTTTACAAAAAAACAAAACAGCTTCTCACCAAGTTCATTAAAACGTACAGAACCATTGAAATGTAAGAGATAAAGAACGCCGCGTACCATTTAGAAACAGCATAGGCTGGCATCATTACGTCGGGAAAACTGAAAGACAAATTACGTTAAGTGAAAGAACACAAAACGTGTTTCAATATTGCAGTTACTTAGCGGTTGTTAAGAGGACGAACATGCTGACGAAACTGTCTTGTAAAGTCTTGAAATACATGCTGTTTGGCTGCTTAGAGAAGAGGAAATAGCCCAGAAGGGTGTAACTGCAGACCAGAAATAGTAAGAGGGCCATCATGTCAAGAATGGGGGGTAACGACTGGAGTATTTGCCTTATGAAACGTCTAACGCCCCCCATGGCCCTCGTGTCTACTAAAAATATAGGACGTAGCGCTCTTGTCACCCGGAAATGAGACGATTGACGAATAAGGACCACCAGCGCTTCTACGACCATTATAACAAGCGTACAACCCTAGAAAAAAAAAAAAAAACAAAGGAAATAAAGAAACAAAAGTAAAAACAAAACAAAGAAAACAGAAAAACAAATAAGAAAAATGCTTTTGTTTTATTACTTTGATCATGGTGCGCTTATGTTTGAGGATTGCACTCCAACCAATCCATCGTAACTTTAATGCTAGTTCGGCCCCAATTACCGTGAGGGCGACCAATTCTAGGGTACCATGGATTCCGACTGGTAACTAGAAAACAATAGAACATCAACAATTTTTGTTGCATTATTGTTTTTTATTTATTTCAACCCATTTTTTTACGCCATTGTTTATTTACCTTTAAATGATCGGTGGTGGGCTCTTCAAAAAGGGCCAAAAGTAGTAAAATTAAAGAGAAAAAGAGATCAAAACCATAATACCATGAGTTGTGGACTAATAAATAGGCTGGCAAGTCACTGGGGTGACTTGGATGGGAGTCGAATTTTTCGTTGTTTCTACCCTCCTAAGATTAATAAAAAAAAAATATGAAGTGAAAATTGTAAAATTTGAAATTCATTAAACTTACTTCTAAATATATCGCAGCTTCATGGTAGTTCATTTCCCAGTGGTCTTCCCCCAAACTTCTCTCATATGGGTCCTGTCTGTTAAGACTGGAACAGCTCCCCATTTCTTCCATTTCGGGGTCTTTTAAAAAAATTATACATATCAAATTGCGGTTAATTAATTAATTCATTTATTTATAACTACTTACCGTTTTTTAAACTTGATTTGACGATAAAACTTTATAAAAAACAGATTAAATTACCTTTTTTGTTATCTTAGGTCTATTTCTTTATACATTATGATTAAAATAGATTCTTGTTAACTATTTTGACGCATCTCGTTACTTATCTTTGTGGTTTATCTCCTTATCTTTATTTGAATTAAAAAATAAACTACAAATGTGCATATTTGTTTTTGGAAATTATTTAGTCACCTTTATAAGAGGTCAATTGATATGTATTAAGCAAATAATAATTAAAAAACAGAATGAGCTACGTAAAACAAACGTCCAATAAATGAAAAAAGAATGCGCTCATTTGTTTCATACAAAACAAATGTCCATTTTAAAAACAAAAGGAAAAAGGTAAAAATACAAAACTGGCGCGTCTATTCAAAATATTCTTTTGTTCGACTTGCGTAGCTGTGCTGACGACAACTTTCGATTTTATGAAGTGCTTAATCACCAGATAAGAGAGGATGGGACAGGAAAAAATCTGGCGAATTAATAAAAGTGCGATAGCTCTATTTGTGTACTAAAACTTACGGTTATCACTTGATCCGTACGTAACATTACGGGTGTTATCGACAATACATTTATAGCCATCGTCATCGGGAGATGTATGTGTGCTTGCCATGTTATTCATTTATTACGTCATTTTATCAATTACGTCAGTTAGCAAGCGGTAACATCAATGAAGTCAAGGCATACCCGATTATTTACGAAAAACAACGACCTTCACGAGGCCATCAGAGGCGGCGGTTCAATAATAAAAAAAAAAATGCTACTTTTATTTGTTTATTTTGAACGAAAGTCATTTATTTACTTCATTTTATAAAAAAAAGCACACAAAATTCAATTTAATCCTGAATAGTCCTTATAAAAAAATAATTAATTGCCTCACCATGTTCAAAAGTCTTTTAAGGCTTCTTGGAGTCTTCGTCGGGCTGCAGCAACCCTTTCTTCTTGCCTTTTGATGTCCTCGTCCTGTATACTGACAGCTTGTACGAGAGGTTGCTTTGGGTCCAGGAATACTCCAGGGTTCTTATCCAGCGAACTCCTTGAAGCACACTGACCTGTCACTGGTTGTGTAGAGACGTGCAGAGCAGTCGCAACACTCTGTATAATGGTGTCTTCGTTTACGTGGGGGCCAACGGGCTTCAGTCCCTTCGGCAGTTCCATAACCTCAAACTCCGTACCGTCCAAATCGCAAGCTCTGAGACCTTCCAGTCTTTTCTCCCATATTAATTGCTTAGGTTTCTCTTGAATGCCATGTTTAAGGTCAGTTTTCACTTTGCTCTCTTGTGTTTTGTAAACTGTGACCGGCTGTTTAAAAATGGACGCTGTCTGCCGAATCGGGGGCACCAACGAGGCATCATTACGAACGGTCCTGTTATAATACACTGGCTCCACTTTACTAACAGAAAGTCCCTGTTTTTTTAATATATCTTCCCTTTGCCATCGTTTTGGCAAGGAGGCACACTCGTATTTTGTTTTCTCGATTGTAACGTTCATTATTGCTTGGTTAAGTTTTGTTTTGGCAACTGTCAAACGTCAAACTATAAATGTTTTATCGAATCGTACATCGAACGTCGAACAACAAGCTTAAGGTAACAATATTATGTTTACATATCGCGATTCTTCCCCCCTATTTTTTCATTCAATTCACTTTTTGTAAACAATACTATGACGTAGTGTCGGCCATCATTCTTTTCTAATTGTTGCTGTTGTCGGCCATCATTCTTTTCTGATTGTTGCTGTTGTCGGCCATCATGTTTTTCAATTGTTGTCGCATTGTTACTGATGTCGGCCATCATGGTTTTTTAATAGATGTATAGTAATCGATGATTAAAATTTAAAGGAATTGTTTGTAAATAGGTATGCAACACATCGTACATTTCAGCATAAGAAATTGCTGATACTAACTTTCATTTACGTAATACTACTTTGCCCTGTGCTGAC
>NW_020439414.1:0-6597 GCF_000699045.2 Agrilus planipennis | reverse complement strand
CGAGGTAAATGTCTACTGGTCGATCTGAAATACGCCAAAAACGTCTTGGACTTGTGGCAAATGAAAGGGATACTATTTTTTGGAAATTTAAAAGCCCTAAGTGTACTGGACCCATTTACATGGATTTTGATTGGAATACTCGGTACTTAGTGTTTTAAAGTTTGTCTCAAAATCTCCTTAGATTTATGGGGAACAAGTACAAAGAATTTGAAAGCCCCCAAAATCTTCTTAAGACCTTTGTAGAAGATAAGACATAATATGTTTTGGAGAAGTTGCAGTTCCCAAAGATCTATAATTACCAAGGGACTTTGGTGGGATGTGTGTCGAGGTAAAGGTCTATTGGTCGATCTGGAACTTACCAAAAACGTGTTGGACTTGAAGTAAATGAAAGAGATGCTATTTTTTTGGAAATTTAGAAGTCCCCAACTGTTTTGGGATTAAAAATATTTTTCAGGAATTTTAAAATGTGCCCATTGTTCTTGGGTTTGGAACGATTTTGCCAAATTTTTTAATAAATAGGATGATGAGAGTTCTTCTAACCTTTTCCGGGGATTTTGGGGATTTAAGGCATTCTAATAAATAAATAATTGGTGACCTAGAAACAATTATAAAAAAACTGTCTTACCAAAAGCTCCTTCACCCAATTCTTCGACAAACGACAGCTCTTTGTACGTATACTGGGGAACACTTTGGAAGCTGAGCTTGGGCATCCCCTGTCCCCGAAGGGAGACGCCCGGAGGGAACGAATTTCCCCTTTGAGGTAGAAGACTGTTCATTTCCATCGGAGAATTTGGACCTGCATTCCCGTAAATGTTTTTGTCCGCGGACGGAATGTTCATGCTTTGTAAATTTGGTTTTTTCGCTTTCCTTTTTTTGTAGCAGAAAATAAAGAGGACCACCAGTACGCAAACCAGGAAGATGACAGCAGTCAGTGCTATGTAAATTCCAATTATCCTGGCGCATTTCGGTAATCCGCAAAGTTCCTTTTTGTTTTGGTCAATGTAACAGAAAGGTTCCATTTCCTTTCCATCGGGATTCCGGCAGAAACTGTGCCCAGAAAGCTCCGGATGTTCGGACAATGGGATGTGAAACTGATGGGACCATCTAATACACTTGCTGCCGGTTACACTGACTTCCTGTACTCCCCTATACAGTTCCCCGTTATCCCAAAAGCAAGTGTCGTCTTCGTTGACGCTATGAGTGCGATCTACTCCCAATCTCAAGCAGAAGAGGGAATTCCTTTCGTTCTCCTCCGGGAGATATTCGCACTCTTCCAATTCGAGAGTCTGCCTAATGACGGGATGCCTCTTCGCAATGGCGTACTCCTTGCTGCACAGTTCGTTCTCGAGGAGTTCGCAATCCTTTTTGCAAATCCTCTGCAAGGACATTGCCAGCTGGTTCCGCAAATCTTTGAACGACTGCTTGTTCTTTTCGGATAGGACTTTGTATTTGTTGATGAAACTTTCTTGGTAATTGTTGACGCTGTTTGCGTCTACGCACAGGGGAAACGCGGAAAAACATAAACTGGGCAACGCGAATTTTTCGCAACTTGACGAAATGTCACTGAAGAGAAATAGGAATTAATGGACAAAAATAGAGTAGGGGGCCGTTAAAGAAAGACATTTGGTATTGAGAGAAAAACAAAAGAAAAAATAAAGGTAGAAAACAATTGATAAAAAAAAACATTTGACTAAAAAACAAAATATTACAATTTCAACTGTCAAAAAATGAATAGAAAATTTGTTTTTGTGAAATGACATTTTAAGTTTTGGACAACTTAAAGGATTGACTTACTTTGATTGCCTGATCACTAAAAATGCATTTTCAAGTTTCTCTTCGATGTTTCTTTGAGTGTAAGGGGGTTGTATGAAAACGTACTTCCCTTCCAAGAAGTTTTTGCATGACTTTCCAACATATAATTGACAAAACGGTTCGCTGCTGTTGTAATACGTTTTTTCCGCAACCGATTTTGACGTCCCATTTTGATCGAAAAGTGCAGGGTTGCCGACCGTTTGCTCGCTAAGGGTTGGCAAAAGGGGTTTGGTTATCGCGGTTATGAGCTCATCCCTGCCCCTTCTGTCAGTGCCCGGGAAGAATGTCGTTTCTGTCATGTCGATCTCGCTAAAATGTGGGGATTATAATTGGGGCGACTGAATTAACGAAGGGGGATGGTAATACTTACCTGTTTTCCCTGATAACGCTATCATCAAAAGTGGTTTTATATGCAGGTACTTTTTCGGGGACGGGACCTAAAAATGGCCCCGGTCTTATACATTGTTTTTATCGTTTTTAACCCCCCACCCCCAGATATGAAACTCACCTATATTGTCTCTGTTTATTTCTAAGAATGCCTGAGTTCTAATTTTGTCGGCGCCATTACTGGCCACGCAATCGTAAATGCCCCTATCAAAATAGTCTAAATTTGTTATCTTTAATCTCGATATGAAAGTGTGAGCATCGGGTTTCTGAAACAATTGAAATTCTATTTCGTTTTCGAAAAACTATTTAGCTAATAATGCGATAATGTCACCTGTATGTTTTTTACAGTAATCCTAGAGTCTTCTGGCAAGTGACCAGAATTTCTGTACCACGTAAAATTAACTTTCGAATTTGTCGAATTAAGGTCAACTAATTTTACTTCGCACTTGAGCTTCAAAGTTTTACCGCTACTTCTTGTTATATTGTTCAATTCTTTTACAAATTGAATGGACCCTGTAAAAAAACAAAAGCGCAATTGTAGAAGAAAACAAATAAATACACGTAAAACAATTCATTTGTTTATTTTCTACCGTTTGAAGAAGAACTTAAACTATTTGGATCTAGATAATCATCCGTGTCACCCTCGTAATCATCGTATTCATCATATTCTGCGTCCGTGGATTTTTCAACTGTTTCGGTCCATATTGTTCCTGAAAAAAAAAAAAAATGATGCCATTGCTCACTATTGAAAACTAGATTTTTCTGATCAACTTTATTTCGTATGTTTCAGGGAACCTTTTGGGGTTCCAAGTGGAGCATGTATGTATGTCTATGATGTGTGGTGTCGTTGGAAAGGTCTAGTAATAAAGAATTTGAAAATACACTTTTAGAAATCGTAAGTGACATACCAGTCAAAAAGTATTCCCAAAAGATTGATTGCTAGTTTCTGAGAAATCTACTAGAAAAAGTGGAAAAGTTAAGCTGGTTTTAAGTTAAAGAAAATCATATTAATTCGCAAACTAGATGAATTTTTCTCTCTGCGATTGGTCTGAAGTGAGTTTTAAAATTGACTTGACTTCGCGCTGAAAATAAGTCAGATAAAATTAGATTTCAAGATATAATAAACATTTTGAGTCTCTCGGTTCAGTTCAAACAGTAATCGGTGCTATAGCAGACGAAAAAAGACATGTAAGCGGTAGAAAGTACGAAAAGTGTACAAAATCATGTTTTCCATTTCGAGTGAAGCACCCACGGACAAGTGGAATAACTTATTTATACGGTATCAAAGAATATTTTCAAGTGATAGAAGAAAGATTTGAGTGTGGATTTTGTTAACTGGGACAACTTTGAGAACCTTGAAGTCTACGAACGAAAATTACGCAAAAACTTGCTAATTAACAAACTAAGAGTGCGTCAGAATTAATGGTTTCGATTTGTTTGTGTTAAAAACGTCAAAATATTTACGGAAATCGCGAAAAATTCGAAACCTGGATTTACAAATGTTTACGTTTCTCGTAATTATCGAATTTAACAGGAAGTTAAACTACGAAAATCACGAAAACAAAGTTGCATAAGTCATAGAATATCAAAAAAAAAAAAAAANAACCAACAAAACAGCAACTTGAACCAATCGTTTCAAGAATAACAGTAGCAATTGTTTATTACAAAAAAACAAAAATAAAAAAGTAAAGTAATTTAAAGCAATTGTTTACAAAATAACAAATGAACCACGAATTAAAGCAATAATTTCTACAGAAGTAGAAATCAAAACGAGTAGAGAATGATGAACCAAAAAATATCATCCAACAAGATTAATTACGTATAAAAATGACTTCAATTTTAATAAATCATCTAGAGACAAAACAAATGTTGAAAAATATACGTAAAAAACTGTCAGTGAAAACATTTTTCCAACTGGGACAAAAAACATGTTTTTTTTTCGATCGCCTGTCATTACTTTTACTGAACTTTAAAAACATGTAATGAATACATCGTAATCACTCATTTATGTGCATCAAATAACATTCCATAGTCAATGTGCATAAAAATCATCATGAAGATCATTTACCCATTTGACTATTCTGTGTAGGCATGGGTGTTTGCTATATATTCCAATTCTAACGAAAACAAAAAATGCCTAATCGTAAAATAAACATAACTGTGTTGAGTTAATAAAAAGTGTTTTCTGCGAACATCAAAATGTCGAGTTCGGCCAACATGCTTAGAACGCGTCGAAAAGACACAAACGTAAAACCAAACAGAAGGCAAGTATTAGGCATTACATGCATGTATAAGTAACTTAATGACTGTGTTTATTTATTGTACTAATGTTAAAGCACTTGTGACGTATTGAGTGTGGTTACTATTAATAATATCCTTATGCTAAATTGGCCGAACACTTCCTTAATCCAACACGTCAATTCCTATGATCGATTCATGTCCTTAATATGAATAAAACCTAAAATATGTTTATGGGTTCTTTAAACGCTTCTTATGTCACCATGGTCCGTTATTATTATTAATTTATTTGTTGTCTTAAACTATATGTACATATATTCAGTCAAAATCATCTTTTGAGTCTGGAATGACTCGGAAATTTTTCATAAAAAAAAGAGAAAACATTATTCTTATTAATGTATTATTATCCAGGGGTCAACAATCCGTTTAGAGCAGAAAATATTTTAAGAAATTCATGTACAAATGTACCCACTACGAATCTTATAATCAGTAGGTACCAAAATAATATTCACGTTTTGCAAAATTTATTTTTACTTCAAATAAATGTGGACGTACAAAAGAAAAATACAGTTCGCTTAAAATTGTAGGTAGATGGAAACAGAACTAAAAAATTAGTAAGTAGGCTCAAGAAAATCTACCTATAAATAGACGATATAATAAAAACAAAAACCGCACGCACCTTCTTGAAACGCTTGATTGTCATCAATAGCGAGGCAGTTAGCAGTTTCTTCAATTCTTTCTTTTAAGACAATAAACAGGTGCAAAAATAGCAGTACAGAAACAAAAAAGGCACACCGTGATTCAGCAAGAGTCAAATTTCAGCCGATGTTATACAATGTACATTGTACACGTATTGTATTGTTTTAGAATAATAAAACAAAAGACAGTATTAATAGTTATTTAAAAACAACGCAATGTACTACCTCGACAAAGTTAGATTTATCATTACAAAAATGCACTATAATTTGTCGTTAATTTGCTACCAAATCCAAAAAATTGTCGCACATAGCTTATTTCGAAATGGAAATGGCGTAAACGTATTGTAGGTGCAACAATGTGTAGCTAATTTGTCGTTGAAAGGTGGTACTATTACCCATTTTATCACTCGTCTATTCTCCAGTTGTCCAGCGAAAAACGACTGGAGAGTCTCACTGTAAACGAAACAGAAGTGACGTAGACAAATGCTATAATAAGGGCTATAAGCTGTAGCTAATTTGTCGCTGAAATATGGTACCTTTATCCATTTTGTCGCTAGCCTATCTATAAACTGTTCAGTGAAAAAATAACTGAAGAGTCCCATTGTAAACTTAGCGTATCTCGAAACAGAAGTGGCGTAGACAAATGCTGTAATAAAGGCTATAAGCTGTAGCTGATTTGTCGCTGAAATATGGTAACTTTACCCATTTTGTCGCTAGTCTATTCTGAAACTGTTCAGCGAAAAACAACTAGAGTCCCACTGTAAACGAAACAGAAGTGACGTAGAGAAACACTGTAATAAGGGTAATAAACTATATCTAATTTGTCAGCGACAAATTAGCTACAGCTTATAGCCCTTATTAGAGCATTTCTTTACACCGTTTCTGTTAAAAGATACGCCATGTTGTCGTATGTCTCTGTACAACATGTGAATAAAGTAGCGACAAAACAGGTAAAACTACCATCTTTCAATGACAAATTAGCTACAGTTTATAGCTCTTATTAGAATATTTCCCTACTCCGCTTCTGTTAAAAGATACGCTATGTTTATAATGCGATTTCCCAGTCGTATGAAGCTGAACTTGTGAATACAGTAGCGACAAAACTGGTAGATGTACCATCTTTCAGCGACAAATTAGCTACACCTTATAGCCCTTATTAAAGTAATTGTTTGTGTCACTTCTGTTAAAAGATACGCAATGTTTATAGCGAGACTTCGCAGTCTTATGACGCTAAATTTGTGAATACAGAAGTGACAAAACTGGTAGAAGTGCCATCTTTCAGCGACAAATTAGCTACATCTTATAGCCCTTATTAAAGTAATTGTTTGTGTCACTTCTGTTAAAAAATACGCTACGTTTATAGCGACACTTCGCAGTCGTATGACGCTAAATTTGTGATTACAGAAGTGACAAAACTGGTAGAAGTACCATCTTTCAGCGACAAATTAGCTACATCTTATAG
>NW_020439413.1:1287763-1302168 GCF_000699045.2 Agrilus planipennis | reverse complement strand
CTTTATATACAATATAACAAATGCATATCTTGTCGCTTCCGGCACCCGCTGTGGGAAAGTCCAAATCTGCTAGACTATACAAATCAGTTGATAACGTTTTGTTTGATTAAACGGCTTATGCCCACAAATTAATAGGATGGTTAATTCAATTATAAGATATTTGAAAAGTTAACTGTATGTTGTGAAGGTGATAAAACTTGGTGAAATGTGCACCCGCGGCAGGAAATTAGTCGACTTAGCACTAAAAGGTAAGTAATTTGGCAGCAAATCACAACCCCACAAGTCAAGATGGCTTTGCACAAAGTAAGACAATTTTTTTGTTATATTCTTCATTTGAGAAAAAAATGTTTTGAAAATTCAGAATCTTTATTTAAACCTGTCAGCTATTTTATTGCATCACCAATATCCATTGGTAGAACTGACCGTAACACAGATATTTTATATTTGGAAACTACAATTGGACAATTTATTCCAATGAGAGAAGTTGTAAAAAACTTTCTGGAACTTCCAAATGTTTTTTCTTCGTTTATAACTCACGTTAAAAAAATACACAAATCATCCCTGAAATAATCGAAAGTGTTTTGCAAGGTCTTTGGTAATAAATGCGATCTCCTTTGGAGGTTAAGTTGTTATTACCACTATCACTATATTTTGATTTGGAAATAAATAACCCATTTGGATCACATTCAACGATTAATAAAGTTGGTGCCGTCTATTTCAAAATAATATGTTTGCCTCCTCAGTATGCTTCAAAATTAGAAAATATATTTATATAAAACGGTAGATAGAAAACTAAAATAAGGGTATATACTAGAAATAATGTACACGTCTTAAATTGGAGAATTAAATTTTTTAGAAACTTCTGGTATCTCTATCAATATAGAAAAGAATAAAAAACAAGTATATTTTGCTCCTATAAATTTCCCAGGGGCAATTTAGGATACATGTATTATATGGGTTAAATGGAAGTTTTAATTCCACTCATTATTGTAGGTTTTGTCGAGAAGATAAAACTACCAAGGGAAAATCAGTTACGAGAAAATATAGATGCACTTCGTACACTTGAAAATTATAATAGTGATTTGTCTAACGTGGAATTCGGTATAAAACGGCCTTCTGTATTTCAAAAGTTGCACAATTTTCACATTACAGAATATATATNCGTGAATACCGAAAAACGTCCATTCAGGCGCTAATGGGTTAAATTTTTTTTTTAGACAAAACTAATAATTATTGTTTATAGAAAAAATTTCTTAGTGCAAGCAACAAGATATCCATGCATCAAATTTATGTCCTTTACAGATTCTTTTTTTTTTTATTAGATCAAAAAATTACAATCGAAAGGTTCAAACTGTTACGATCATATATAATTGCGGAATTAATTCCAGAAATCGGTAGGGGAATAGATTTTATTCATAAGTGGGAGGAGGAAGAAGAACGTACTTCGGTGAGTAAATACAAGAATTACGCTCATTCTATTTTTATAATTCTCGGCAAGTCCCAATGTTCGTATGAGTAACGTGATATTTTCCAGATCTCTTCGCGGGGCGTCGATGCAAAAAATATATCGCCAAATTTTTCAATAATTTCTCCAACGAATTCGCCAACAAATTCATCAGCAAATTCACCAGCAAATTCTCCAACGAACTCGCCAACAGCTTCACTGAAAAACTCACCGAGAAAGTTGTCAAATCATAAAAGCTTGAAGAGAAGCTTTTCAAAAATGATTTCACTAAGTGAATATAGGAAACGCATCCGACGTTCTGATGCGAATTATTAAATCGACACAGTTTTGGAACTGCACCGAAAACAGAGTACCACGAAAATTCTTGCCTCTCTGAAAGTTCAAGTATACTACTATGCGATATTATTGCATCGGATTTGATTGCTGATTCTTCAAGGTAAATGAATACAATATATGTATGTTTTTTTCTTCATATTTATTATGAATTTTTTTTTTCAGTCATTTAAGTAACAACGACTTTGCTGATTTGGCTCATGAGATTGTCGCAATTTTTCCGAAGGAAGACCGTGATACGTATTACATTCCTCCCGTGTTAGAAAGACACTCCCATAATAATACATCTACTCATGCACGAGGTAGATTAGTTAATAAGTTTCATAATAAGCTTCAGTTATATCGTCAAATGACTGGTTACAAAAAAAAGAAAATCTCGAAGGAAACTAAAGTAAAAAATGTTGTGTCTTTTGGTAATTTATTTTTATATTTGTAGCTTGTAATCAATATCAAATAGAAACAAATTGTAAAATTACACGTGTGTGAAGTGCTGACGTTAAAAGAAGTCTTCTGTTTTTAGGACACAGTCGAGATTATAACGAAATCTTACCACATTGGAAGAAAACCACTATTGCTCGATTTGAAATAATAACACAAAGTGATGAAAGTGTTTCTGGTATTCTCCAACAATATCCTATTTTGAGAGACCCAAAATATGGGTATCAGTTGATCAATATAGATTTTCAAAATTTATATAAATCTGATGATGAGAATTTATATATGAATTGGGAACCATTGTTCAATACAATTTGGGATGTTACTAGTACTAAAAAGTTCTCGAAACCAATGCAGGTGTTGAGAGATGCTCTTTTAAAAGAGGATATAACTCAACGTGAGTACTATACTATATGTTCAACATGTTCCAAATATTTTAGTAAATTATTATAGTTAAAAATTAATGTAATTCTGAATTTCAGATGCTTAAGAATTCATACAGATTCAATTGCTTCCGTATTTGATATCGCCTAGATGCTCAGTAAAAGTGAAAAATCGCTCGGTCAATTATATTCAAACTCTAAAATATCTAGAGCTGTAATACAAGAGATTGTTGAAGGTACTTCTGAACTCTTTAGTAATAGTATAGAGTTGGTACAAGACATGTTAGATTGTAGAAATATAAATGATCCTGAAATTAGTGATATGCTAGGTATAATAAAAGATCCTTTTGAGAATTTAAAAACAGAGTACTTGAGGCAAAACAATTTTGAAAATATGAAATTTTTAATAAAACCTGTCGAATACATAATTTCTCCAGTCTTAACTCAAAAAACTATAAAACATACTGAAATTTTAGATTTACAAAATACAAGTGGCCAGTTTATCTCAATGAGAGATATTTTAAAAACTTTTCTTGAACTTCCAAATGTCTTTTCTTCAATTATTTCTTATATTACCAAAATAAAAAAATTATCTCACGAGATAATTGACAGTGTACTAAAAGGAAGCTTGTGGAAAGAAATAGAATTACAATCAGGAAAAAAATTAATATTACCTCTTTCAATTTACTTCGATGATATAGAAGTTAATAATCCATTAGGGTCTCACTCTGGTGTCAATAAACTTGGCATAGTATATTATAAAATTGCTTGTCTACCCCCAGAATATGCATCAAAGTTAGAAAACATTTTCTTAGCTTTGATACACAAATCAGCTGACAGAAAACTTGAAAATGCATTAGAAATTATATTTAAGCCGTTGATCGATGAATTATTGTTTTTACAATCTGACGGCATAACAATTGAAATAAACAATACTCAACAAACGGTGTATTTTGCTCCTGTGTCGATACCTGGAGATAATTTAGTTTAATTCATTTGTTATTTGGTTTGAATGAAAGCTTTAACTCCACTTATTGCTGTCGATTTTGTAGAGAGGAAAAAGACGTTTTAGCAGTTCAATTTGAAGAAAATGCAGTGAAATTTCGCACAGTTGATAATTATAAAAGTGATTTATCTAATGGACAATTTGGTATGAAACAAACTAGTATATTCCATAATTTACATAATTTTCATGTGACAAAATATCTTTATGTAGACATAATGCATGATTTATTTGAAGGGGTTTGCCGTTACGAGTTACCGGCAATACTTCATAATTTAATAAATGTGGAGAATTTAATCACATTAAACCATTTAAATGATAGAATTAAGTATTTTCCATTCAAGAAAGTTGTATCAAATAAAGAAATGCCACCTCTTACTCAAAATCATCTTAAAAATAAATATTATCAATGTTCTGCATCTGAAATGCGAACCTTATTGGAATATTTAAGTCTTATGATGGGTGATTTGATTCCACGAAATAATAGAAGTTGGCATGTATTTATTTTATTAAGATGAATGTATACTAATGTCAAAGGTTTTCGATAATAAATGTCTTGAAACATTAGAAAAACTAATAAGTGATCATCACCGAGCATATGTTGAAGTAACAAAAAAAACTTTAAAACCAAAATTTCACTTTTTATTGCACTATGCAAGGGTAATTAAAGTCATTGGTCCTCTTTGGCCTCAATCATCCCTACGGTTTGAAGCTCGTCACAAAAAAATAAAAGAATATGCACAAGTCACTAGATGTCGCAAAAATATATGTTTTAGTGTAGCTTTAAAGAATCAATTAGAGCTTTGTAAAAGATTCATGAATGGTGAAGGATTCCAAAATGATATCACTGTTGGCCCTACTGACGTAATTTATTTAAAGAATGTGACTACATTTAATGATTTCAAAATATTTTTGCCGGAAACNGCAAATTTGTACGTACATACGTACCACCTAACATACCATTCAACTATACATATACACACATGTATGTTACGTATTAAAATGTACATACGTACCACCTAACATACCATTCAACTATACGTATACACACATGTATGTTACGTATGATTCAAATACGTATACTATACGAATACATGCTCTCCCAGCCAGCTACGGGCGACATGGTACACTCGCAGGTTTTAGGGAACGATCAAGCGGGCCGAGTTGGTGGCCCAGCGCGTTAACGTCGTGATCGGTCGTCGTTGTGCTCTCGCACTCGTACTCGGTTCGAACCCCGGCCGCGCGAAAAAAATCGTCTACGGCTACTAACCATCATCCATCCAATACACACCACACACAATGCAGACACACACATAGACAACACACAATACACACAAAAATAACACACACACGCACATGCTTAATAAACATCCCCTACAACCACCCATAACTGCAGCAACAGCGACGTCTACGATGGAAGGTGGTTGTAGGGGGTGTTTGCCGAGCATGTGTGTATGTGTGTTAGGCCGAAGAATGCCCTTCTTCTTCTTCTTAGTCCTCAGCCGATGAATGACCTTCAACAGCCGAAGAATGACCTTCTTTAGCAGAAGAATGACCTCCAAAGGCGCCGAAGAACTGGACGATGGTCAGAACTGGATGGACAGGCCATCCGGAGTCCCAGAAGCGACACTGTATTACTACTGTCCGGCTATGCATGTGAATTTCAAATTTACACAGGGAAGGTCCAAGAAATTGTAGAAAAGAACTTGGGTAACAGAGTAGTTTTTGACACGGGCATTGGTTGGTAAAAGTCATCATGTCTATTTTGACAACATTTTTCAACTCCGTAGTTCTTCAGAAAAAATTGCAATCTGAAAATATTTATGCATGCGGAACAGTAAGGCAGATCAGGAAAGATTTACCTATAGATTTAGCCGGTGACAAAGTGTTGAAAAGAGGGGAATCGGATTGGCGAGTGAGTACTGACGGTCTAGTTTGCGTTAAATGGATGGGCAATAGGCCTGTTTATTTTTTGAGTAACTAGTTGGATCCTACTAATATGAAAACTACAACTAGAAAAATGAAAGGTGGAACCAATGTGGAAGTTGCTTGTCCCGCAATAGTTCAAAATTATAATGAACACATGGGATATGTTGACAAATTGGACATGCTGAAGACCTTGTACGAAATTGATAGGAAATCGAAAAACTGGTGGCATCGAATATTTTTCTATTTTATTGACTTGTCTGTCGTAAATGCGTTTATCTTATTCAAAAAGAGAACTCCTCATTCAAAATCTCAGTTGACTTTAAAAGAATTTCGGCTTTCTGTGGCTCTAGGATTGATTGGAGCAGAAGGAGTAAGTACCAAAAGAGGTCGTCCATCAACTGTCACAGTAAATTATTTCAAGCGGACTGNGAGTCAAAAGAGCCGAGTTTGCCCGGCTCTGTTCTAAACTACTTAAATCAAGAGAGTTTAAACCTGGCCACAGCATAACTCATGGGCATTAAGAACAAAATCGATACCGAAGAAGAAAGAAAATTTTCAAAAATATATGGAAATTATTGGTACTTTGGCTACAATTACATCAACATTACTATTGGTTTGTTTGGTTTATTGTTATTGTCCAGGATGCTTCAAATTTTGTAGACTAAATCTGATTTGTCATCCACGAATTGTCAACTACAACACCACAGCTAGAGAAAAACCCGTGGTCCGGTATCAGACAACGTCAACTTCTAACCCAATAAGCTATATAAAGGAGGTTTCACCCCAAACTTCACCGGTCATTACATCTAGAAGACAGTACAAGACTCCGACACCCTTGGAAAATTAATTACAAGATTAACTTTTCATTTCAAAGGGGAGGTGTTACATGCTAAATACGACGATTCTTTTCAAGGACACTATTTTCTCAAACTTATAGCTAGTTATCATTTTATATAGAAATACTTAGTACACAAATTATCAATATTGTATTCTTTTATGAAAACTTAAATCATTCTAGGTTCAGACTAGGCATGATAATCACTATCTTGTACTTTTAAAATAAAGTTCTTTTTAAAAACTTTTTTGTTGGAACTTTTATCGTATCACATATACATGTAAGCTTTACTTTAGTCATGCTTGGCTTGTTGTTGGTTTGAGAGTTCAGTTCGTAATTGGACTCCGACCTGCGAACTTCGTATTAAGAGTTGTGATTGTGTATATTGTAAATAATGGTTTGCTGTTGACAATTGTATAGATTCAGGTTAGTTTTAAGTTTATTGTTGTATTGTAATATTTTACTTTTAATCAATTTGTTAACTTGTATATTTTATTAATATTACAGTTTTATTACTGCAACTTGCAAGTGTTAATCATTATCCTTGAAATATCCAATCCAAAGTTAAGCTTTTTAAATTTGAGGCTTACATATATTTACATAAATAATGTAAGAGTTNATGTAATATTAATAAATTATTTAGTGTACATGAAATACAGTTAATTTTAAATCAACATCCATAAGTTATTTAAAGCATTAATTCATTTAAATCAGTCAAATTTTTTATTTGTTACTTCAAAATATAACAAAGTTGATTCAAATCGAAATAGCTTTGAGAAGAAATTTTACCCCTCATTCAAATTTTTTTTCAATTGATTCAATGATAAGACTATATTAGACCGATTTCATTTCTATATTGTTTAAAAATAGAATAAATTTGATTCAAGTCGAAATAGTATTGAAAAAATGAATTTTTCTTTCGGTCTAATAATTTCTTCAATTGCCTCAATTAATATTTTGCATTAGAACAATTTCATTTACTGTGAAAGAATCTCATTAAATTTTCATTCAAATATATTGTCACTCACATTAATATACGTCTGTAATTGAATTGATTTACACTCAATTGCGGGGATTTAATTATTTATTCAGACAACAATAATACACGTTAAGTTACCTTCATATGATTTTCAAAGGAATATTCTGTCTATTGCTCAAACTACTCATGAAATTGACCCAACTACGTCTTTCAATCTCATAGGGTATCTGAGTTACTGTCAAGAGTTCATTCGCCATATTTAAGTGCGTGATGAGGTTGAGAGAACTTCGTTTCAGTCAAGACAAGAATTTCTTTTTTTCAGTGTACTTTTGGAATTTTGCAACAGAATGATTACAAAAGATTAAAATGGATTCTAATACAATAACTATAAGTCCAACGCAAATAATTATATTGAATATTTTTCTAGGATTCCAAAATTTTAAAAGCTACTTATCAGAAATAATATGGACTATTTCATTCACCAAGAGTCAATGGATAAAAGTTAATAGTGTTAAATACGAAAAAGAAATGGTTATAATCGGAATAGAAGAAAATGAGTTTTTGCAGTTCGGCGAAATCATAGAAATTTTTGTTGACAGTAATAGTAAAGTTATGTTTCTTATTAAGAAGTATACAAATATTCAACCGACATTATCATAGTTTTAATGTTATTCCATGCATCGAATGGAATATTATTTACCAGAATAATTTTATTGAATGGAAACTTTAGAGCAAACATTGCATTGCTTCTAATTGTTATATTTTATGTTAACCTACAACCTGTTGCACTTAGATGTATTTAAAAAGTTTATAACTAATTGGAATAATTGTATAAAGAAATATGTTTTCGAAATCTATAAATACGAAATTCGTTTTAAGGAAATTAAAAAAAGTTCATATCAATAAAATGTATAAAAAAATAATAAAATAAAAGTTCAGCTCAATCGTTTTTCAATGAATTCCTAAAAATTTTACTTTAAACTCTCCGCCTGATGCTTGCAATCGATTTCATGAAGCTGAAACAACTGCACATGGGTCAAGTGCAATAAATTGTATTTTTAGAATGATCGGACCATTTATAATTACCTCAAAGATATAGTAGACTGACTTTTAAAGTCCGTCGATATCTTTACAACCTTTTATAGCAACCGCACAGCAGGAGAATTTTATAATTTAATTTATACTTTAATTCGGCCCTGACGACCTTCAGTCACTAATCTAATGTTCAATAGACTTTAAAAGTCAGTCTACTAAATTTTTGAGGTAACTATAAGCGAAATAAACAAAAGACATTTTAACATAACATAATAATGTATTTCACTTAAGATTATATCATATCAAATTAAAATATAATATTAAATCAAAATCAATTTTTTGATTTAAGTAGCTATTTATTTCACTCAATCTCCATAAAATTGACGTAATTATTGTGTGGGAGTTTCAGATAAAATCTTCTTGTTACAATGATAAATTTACCAACCTCGCGACGAGGTTGACATTATTTTACTTTTTTTTTCAGTATAGGTAAAAGTAAGTTAACGCAAAATGTAATACCTCTTTCGCATTTTCTAAATTGTCGAAAATATCTGACTTACAAATAGTAAGCCTACTAGAAAACGAAGAGTGATAGATTTTTCTTACTGCTACTCAATGTTATCTGATTATTACGGTAATTCAAAAGGGAACAAGAACAAGAGCGTGTTAAATATTTATTTGTGTATAATTTTTCATGATAATCGAAAACTATTACAATAAGTAATATTATTTTCATGTAACATATTTTCAATGAAGTTAATGTAATTTTCTCAAATTGCGTTTTGTTTACTAGAAGTGACATTATTTCTTTATTTTAATTTTGAAGAGTTTTAAATCGAGTTATGGCACCGCATACTAAGTAAAAATAGATATGTAGTTTTTACAAATAATGTAACACTTCTGTACGAGTACTGATGCGATGCATATCTATTTGTACTGAGTCACCTAAATAAAAATTCTTTAATCTATCACCGCTCAATTGTTCCGGTGAATTTTTATTCCTTAGGACTATCAATTATAAGGACTTAAGTGCGAAAGTGCAAGTTTATTTAACTTTAACTTTAAATAAAGTTTGGTAATTATTGTGAAAAGTGACCAAGCAAAGTATCTGTGTTTAGCTGAAGATGTTCTTGCTGTGAACGACTCCGCTTGCCTGTCTTGGCTGCACAACTCCTTCAGAATGGAAGACAAGTTACAAAACGTGGCTACTACGTTGAGGTGAGCTACGCCGGGATTCGTTTCAGCAAGTAGATATCCATATTTTTAAATGGACCTTGCTGGAGAATACGTAATCCTAAAATGTAGCATCGTACTACAGATGGCGCTCACCACGCCATTTAGGGTATTTTCTAAAACGCGCTGTTAAGACAGCAGGTAAAGGTTGGTCTGTGTTCTGTCGGAGCTGCCTGCGACGCGCTGATAAGATCCAAAAAATAGAAATCGCGATCCGCGTCTGATAATTTCGACAGAATACAGACCACTTCGAATTATTTTATTCGATTATGGTAAAAAAAAAATGTAGCATCGTACTACAGATGGCGCTCACCACGCCATTTGTGGTATTTTCTAAATATTGATATGATCTGAATATGAAGAATAAAGAGCAATATTCATCAGCCAGTAAAGAAACATTCCAATAGCTCACCATTAGGCCTCTTGCTCAAATTCAATAACATTTTTAGCAGAATTTTGACAAATCCCAAACGTTTGGTTTTCCTCAAGGCTCTATTCAGTTTCAAATAAAACCTATCAAACAGAATTTCCCAACATATTCGCAAATACTCGGAAAACGAAACAATGATTTTGGTAATCAATCGAAGGTTATGTTCCAACCTAAACCCACCCCCATCTCCTCAAATGCTACATTTAGACCAAATATATATTTTAAAAAGCTCATCCAAAATTATTTTGTTAATTGTAGTCCTCCAAATTTTATTGTTGAAGAACTGTACAACCAAGAAGAAACACCCGACGAACCAGACTATTATCAAGGCGAATGCGGTAGAATTTTCAATTAAGTAGGTACTAGTTTATTAGCTATTGACGAACCAGATTACGCTAATAATGAAAGTAATAATAAGGAGGACGAAAACTTTCCGAAAACTGCCTTCACAAGAGAATATCTAGGCTTAAATGTAATTCATAAACAACCTAAAGTGGCTTTGATGTGAAAATTTTATTAGACTCTAGCGCAGGGGTAGGCAACTCGGCGCCCCCAATCGATTTTAATGTACCCTTGCTGGACTAATGTAAATGTATGATAGCCAGAGCGATTTATTTACTTTTGTCAAAGGCGATATACAGCAAGTAGTCAGTTGAGTTAAGGATTGTGCATAGATTAGCAGTTTGCTAACCTTGAGCGTATCTAATAACACGCACGTATTTTTTGTTAGTGTGTGATCGTATTTCGAATAGACCACGTGTAGACCGTGCATTTAAAACTACCAAGTAATCTGAAATAATTGTTTTCTTTCAAAACCCTTCATGGATAAATGTAAAAGAAAAAGAACATATTATTTTAACAATGAATGGGAACATCTACATTGTTTCGTTGATTACAAAGGGATGTGTATTTGTTTGTTGTGTGATAATAGTGTTGCGATTCCCAAGAAAAGTAATATTGAACGACATTTTAAGACCGTTCCATTGGTATGAACNAAATAAATAAATAAATAAATAAAAATAAAGTGTTCCTTCAAATAAAATAAGTTTTGAGTTTTCTTTTCAAAAAGGGCTACCGAAGGTTTAAAATTGTAACTCGTTACCTCAATAAACTAATTTATTTGATGCAGGTGGATCCACTAGCCTTTCTGGAAGGGTCACCTACCTAACCACGGTACATAGCGTAGCAAAATCGAAAATATTCTGAAAGAATGAACGTACACAAAATTGACAACCTCAATGAACGTGAACTAACATTCACATTTTCGATTTGAACAGATTTTATAACGATTCTTTTGACAAGACCTTTGTTTACCAGACGTATAAAACCACATAACTTTTTCGTGTTTGGTGATAAAAATAGGAATTGTTTGGTGGGTTTTTTAATTTCTTGCTGGTATTGTTAGTTTAGAAATGGCTGCGTTCAACATTAATTTGCCACTCATTAATGGGGCATTCGAGGTAAGGCTCACGGTTGGGGTTGATCCGAGTTTACCAGATGTTGACCTAACCAAACGCTTTGCTGACTCATAGGCAACAGCCAACCTGTGAGTTCCTGCTGGCATCGAGGAGAAGCGCAATGCATCGTCTGGCGCGAGGGCAACGTTAAGGAGGGGTGCAATCGGTGGGTCGGCAACCATTCTCAATCCAGCAATGTTCGCGAGCCTCAGAATATGGATAGTACTGGCCCAATGCCCAATAGTATGGACTGCTGTCACTATAGTGGAATCAGAGCCCGCACCCTGTCTAATAACAACATTCATCACCTTTAGTACATACCCCTGTGGAACGCCTTGTCCGGTGTGGTGATTTGTCGCCCAGAAATTTGCCTTTGTTGCGATTATGAGTGTCAAGGCTCGTCGCAAAGACTCAGGTGTGAAGATATTGGGGGATGGTGTCTCTGTGATTTCGGCATCAACTGCATTGACCAATAACCAATCCCCATCTGCTTGCTGGCCGACCATCCTACACATCCCACCGGCGATGCAGGCTATAGCTCCCGAGATGTATATCGCCTTTGCCTGTTCGCTGACTGCTGAGAATCTATTTGCCGTCTACGCACCCGCATAACCAGCAGCGTTCTGAACCGTAGTGTTTTGAAGAAAGGGAAGTTTATCAACATCTGGTAAACTCGGATCAACCCCAACCGCGAGCCCTTCCTCGAATGCCCCATTAATGAGTGGCAAATTAATGTTGAACGCAGCCATTTCTAAACTAACAATACCAGCAAGAAATTAAAAAACCCACCAAACTATTTAAATAATAAATATTATCAATGTTCAGCGTCAAAAATGCGATGCCTATTTGACTAATTAGGATTGATGATTGAACATTTAATACCCACAAAAAATAAGAACCGGAAAATGTATTTATTACTTAGAGAAATCGAATGTATTATTATGCGTAATAGTTTTTCTAAAAGAACTCTTATAAATTCGCAAAATTTGTCACTGATCATCACAAATTATACACTGAAAAAAATGATGATGTAATATCAACTTCATCATGTGCTTGGCCGATTTGTAGTTGCATGAATAAAATTAATATTCATGCAAAGACCAATTTTTTAAATCAATTATTTCAGCATTGATCAAACAAGTAGGTGACAGCTTTGGATTTAATGTATAAAGCATTTGAATAAACATACTAATAGTCTAGAATCTATCAATATATGCAATTACTAATATGGTTTCGCAGGTTTTAGGGAACGATCAAGCGGGCCGAGTTGGTGGCCCAGCGCGTTAACGTCGTGATCGGTCGTCGTTGTGCTCTCGCACTCGTACTCGGTTCGAACCCCGGCCGCGCGAAAAAAATCGTCTACGGCTACTAACCATCATCCATCCAATACACACCACACACAATGCAGACACACACATAGACAACACACAATACACACAAAAATAACACACACACGCACATGCTTAATAAACATCCCCTACAACCACCCATAACTGCAGCAACAGCGACGTCTACGATGGAAGGTGGTTGTAGGGGGTGTTTGCCGAGCATGTGTGTATGTGTGTTAGGCCGAAGAATGCCCTTCTTCTTCTTCTTAGTCCTCAGCCGATGAATGACCTTCAACAGCCGAAGAATGACCTTCTTTAGCAGAAGAATGACCTCCAAAGGCGCCGAAGAACTGGACGATGGTCAGAACTGGATGGACAGGCCATCCGGAGTCCCAGAAGCGACACTGTATTACTACTATCCGGCTATGCATGTGAATTTCAAATTTACACAGGGAAGGTCCAAGAAATTGTAGAAAAGAACTTGGGTAACAGAGTAGTTTTTGACACGGGCATTGGTTGGTAAAAGTCATCATGTCTATTTTGACAACATTTTTCAACTCCGTAGTTCTTCAGAAAAAATTGCAATCTGAAAATATTTATGCATGCGGAACAGTAAGGCAGATCAGGAAAGATTTACCTATAGATTTAGCCGGTGACAAAGTGTTGAAAAGAGGGGAATCGGATTGGCGAGTGAGTACTGACGGTCTAGTTTGCGTTAAATGGATGGGCAATAGGCCTGTTTATTTTTTGAGTAACTAGTTGGATCCTACTAATATGAAAACTACAACTAGAAAAATGAAAGGTGGAACCAATGTGGAAGTTGCTTGTCCCGCAATAGTTCAAAATTATAATGAACACATGGGATATGTTGACAAATTGGACATGCTGAAGACCTTGTACGAAATTGATAGGAAATCGAAAAACTGGTGGCATCGAATATTTTTCTATTTTATTGACTTGTCTGTCGTAAATGCGTTTATCTTATTCAAAAAGAGAACTCCTCATTCAAAATCTCAGTTGACTTTAAAAGAATTTCGGCTTTCTGTGGCTCTAGGATTGATTGGAGCAGAAGGAGTAAGTACCAAAAGAGGTCGTCCATCAACTGTCACAGTAAATTATTTCAAGCGGACTGTGCCATACGAAATAAGGTATGATTCTTGTGCACACATGCCACAGCATATTGATAAGCCAAGGCAATGTGCCTTATGCAGCAGCAAATCACAACCCCACAAGTCAAGATGGCTTTGCACAAAGTAAGACAATTTTTTTGTTATATTCTTCATTTAGGTGCGATGTTGGGTTATGCCCATCAGATAAAAATTCCACAAAAAATAAATACCTAATAAGTACCTATAAACTTAAAAATATATAACCTTTGAAATAAGAAACAGTTTTTCATTTCAACTCTTCAGGCCTAGTGTCTCCACGGTGAAGACACCTAATTACCACGTAATTAAAAACGCAAATTGAAAATAAATAGTAAATATACTTTCCAGATATAAGTATTAAGTAAGTTTGATACAAATTTTATCTTATTTTTATTAAAAATTAATTCCGGCC
>NW_020439413.1:1278622-1285879 GCF_000699045.2 Agrilus planipennis | reverse complement strand
GTTACTAGTACTAAAAAGTTCTCGAAACCAATGCAGGTGTTGAGAGATGCTCTTTTAAAAGAGGATATAACTCAACGTGAGTACTATACTATATGTTCAACATGTTCCAAATATTTTAGTAAATTATTATAGTTAAAAATTAATGTAATTCTGAATTTCAGATGCTTAAGAATTCATACAGATTCAATTGCTTCCGTATTTGATATCGCCTAGATGCTCAGTAAAAGTGAAAAATCGCTCGGTCAATTATATTCAAACTCTAAAATATCTAGAGCTGTAATACAAGAGATTGTTGAAGGTACTTCTGAACTCTTTAGTAATAGTATAGAGTTGGTACAAGACATGTTAGATTGTAGAAATATAAATGATCCTGAAATTAGTGATATGCTAGGTATAATAAAAGATCCTTTTGAGAATTTAAAAACAGAGTACTTGAGGCAAAACAATTTTGAAAATATGAAATTTTTAATAAAACCTGTCGAATACATAATTTCTCCAGTCTTAACTCAAAAAACTATAAAACATACTGAAATTTTAGATTTACAAAATACAAGTGGCCAGTTTATCTCAATGAGAGATATTTTAAAAACTTTTCTTGAACTTCCAAATGTCTTTTCTTCAATTATTTCTTATATTACCAAAATAAAAAAATTATCTCACGAGATAATTGACAGTGTACTAAAAGGAAGCTTGTGGAAAGAAATAGAATTACAATCAGGAAAAAAATTAATATTACCTCTTTCAATTTACTTCGATGATATAGAAGTTAATAATCCATTAGGGTCTCACTCTGGTGTCAATAAACTTGGCATAGTATATTATAAAATTGCTTGTCTACCCCCAGAATATGCATCAAAGTTAGAAAACATTTTCTTAGCTTTGATACACAAATCAGCTGACAGAAAACTTGAAAATGCATTAGAAATTATATTTAAGCCGTTGATCGATGAATTATTGTTTTTACAATCTGACGGCATAACAATTGAAATAAACAATACTCAACAAACGGTGTATTTTGCTCCTGTGTCGATACCTGGAGATAATTTAGTTTAATTCATTTGTTATTTGGTTTGAATGAAAGCTTTAACTCCACTTATTGCTGTCGATTTTGTAGAGAGGAAAAAGACGTTTTAGCAGTTCAATTTGAAGAAAATGCAGTGAAATTTCGCACAGTTGATAATTATAAAAGTGATTTATCTAATGGACAATTTGGTATGAAACAAACTAGTATATTCCATAATTTACATAATTTTCATGTGACAAAATATCTTTATGTAGACATAATGCATGATTTATTTGAAGGGGTTTGCCGTTACGAGTTACCGGCAATACTTCATAATTTAATAAATGTGGAGAATTTAATCACATTAAACCATTTAAATGATAGAATTAAGTATTTTCCATTCAAGAAAGTTGTATCAAATAAAGAAATGCCACCTCTTACTCAAAATCATCTTAAAAATAAATATTATCAATGTTCTGCATCTGAAATGCGAACCTTATTGGAATATTTAAGTCTTATGATGGGTGATTTGATTCCACGAAATAATAGAAGTTGGCATGTATTTATTTTATTAAGATGAATGTATACTAATGTCAAAGGTTTTCGATAATAAATGTCTTGAAACATTAGAAAAACTAATAAGTGATCATCACCGAGCATATGTTGAAGTAACAAAAAAAACTTTAAAACCAAAATTTCACTTTTTATTGCACTATGCAAGGGTAATTAAAGTCATTGGTCCTCTTTGGCCTCAATCATCCCTACGGTTTGAAGCTCGTCACAAAAAAATAAAAGAATATGCACAAGTCACTAGATGTCGCAAAAATATATGTTTTAGTGTAGCTTTAAAGAATCAATTAGAGCTTTGTAAAAGATTCATGAATGGTGAAGGATTCCAAAATGATATCACTGTTGGCCCTACTGACGTAATTTATTTAAAGAATGTGACTACATTTAATGATTTCAAAATATTTTTGCCGGAAACATTATGGACAATGCCATTTACAAATTGTAAATGGGTTGACGTAAAAGGCACGAAATATATTGAAAATATGGTAGTTCAATACGTAAAAGATAACGAACTCTTACAATTTGGTAAAATTTATCAAATTCTTTTAGATGAAAATAATACAGTTATGTTTCTGATTAAAAAATATACAACTATAAATTTCGATGAACATTATCATGCTTTTAAGGTTGTTCCGAATTTAGAATGGGCTTTAATATATCACAATAATTTAATTAATACTGAACCTAAAAGTGAGCATTATTGTGATTCTCAATGTTATATTTTATGTTAATTTGAATGTTATGTTTAGAAAAATAGTTTAAAATTATTATTATTATAAAAAAGGCTCATGAGATTGTCGCAATTTTTCCGAAGGAAGACCGTGATACGTATTACATTCCTCCCGTGTTAGAAAGACACTCCCATAATAATACATCTACTCATGCACGAGGTAGATTAGTTAATAAGTTTCATAATAAGCTTCAGTTATATCGTCAAATGACTGGTTACAAAAAAAAGAAAATCTCGAAGGAAACTAAAGTAAAAAATGTTGTGTCTTTTGGTAATTTATTTTTATATTTGTAGCTTGTAATCAATATCAAATAGAAACAAATTGTAAAATTACACGTGTGTGAAGTGCTGACGTTAAAAGAAGTCTTCTGTTTTTAGGACACAGTCGAGATTATAACGAAATCTTACCACATTGGAAGAAAACCACTATTGCTCGATTTGAAATAATAACACAAAGTGATGAAAGTGTTTCTGGTATTCTCCAACAATATCCTATTTTGAGAGACCCAAAATATGGGTATCAGTTGATCAATATAGATTTTCAAAATTTATATAAATCTGATGATGAGAATTTATATATGAATTGGGAACCATTGTTCAATACAATTTGGGATGTTACTAGTACTAAAAAGTTCTCGAAACCAATGCAGGTGTTGAGAGATGCTCTTTTAAAAGAGGATATAACTCAACGTGAGTACTATACTATATGTTCAACATGTTCCAAATATTTTAGTAAATTATTATNATTGTCACTCACATTAATATACGTCTGTAATTGAATTGATTTACACTCAATTGCGGGGATTTAATTATTTATTCAGACAACAATAATACACGTTAAGTTACCTTCATATGATTTTCAAAGGAATATTCTGTCTATTGCTCAAACTACTCATGAAATTGACCCAACTACGTCTTTCAATCTCATAGGGTATCTGAGTTACTGTCAAGAGTTCATTCGCCATATTTAAGTGCGTGATGAGGTTGAGAGAACTTCGTTTCAGTCAAGACAAGAATTTCTTTTTTTCAGTGTACTTTTGGAATTTTGCAACAGAATGATTACAAAAGATTAAAATGGATTCTAATACAATAACTATAAGTCCAACGCAAATAATTATATTGAATATTTTTCTAGGATTCCAAAATTTTAAAAGCTACTTATCAGAAATAATATGGACTATTTCATTCACCAAGAGTCAATGGATAAAAGTTAATAGTGTTAAATACGAAAAAGAAATGGTTATAATCGGAATAGAAGAAAATGAGTTTTTGCAGTTCGGCGAAATCATAGAAATTTTTGTTGACAGTAATAGTAAAGTTATGTTTCTTATTAAGAAGTATACAAATATTCAACCGACATTATCATAGTTTTAATGTTATTCCATGCATCGAATGGAATATTATTTACCAGAATAATTTTATTGAATGGAAACTTTAGAGCAAACATTGCATTGCTTCTAATTGTTATATTTTATGTTAACCTACAACCTGTTGCACTTAGATGTATTTAAAAAGTTTATAACTAATTGGAATAATTGTATAAAGAAATATGTTTTCGAAATCTATAAATACGAAATTCGTTTTAAGGAAATTAAAAAAAGTTCATATCAATAAAATGTATAAAAAAATAATAAAATAAAAGTTCAGCTCAATCGTTTTTCAATGAATTCCTAAAAATTTTACTTTAAACTCTCCGCCTGATGCTTGCAATCGATTTCATGAAGCTGAAACAACTGCACATGGGTCAAGTGCAATAAATTGTATTTTTAGAATGATCGGACCATTTATAATTACCTCAAAGATATAGTAGACTGACTTTTAAAGTCCGTCGATATCTTTACAACCTTTTATAGCAACCGCACAGCAGGAGAATTTTATAATTTAATTTATACTTTAATTCGGCCCTGACGACCTTCAGTCACTAATCTAATGTTCAATAGACTTTAAAAGTCAGTCTACTAAATTTTTGAGGTAACTATAAGCGAAATAAACAAAAGACATTTTAACATAACATAATAATGTATTTCACTTAAGATTATATCATATCAAATTAAAATATAATATTAAATCAAAATCAATTTTTTGATTTAAGTAGCTATTTATTTCACTCAATCTCCATAAAATTGACGTAATTATTGTGTGGGAGTTTCAGATAAAATCTTCTTGTTACAATGATAAATTTACCAACCTCGCGACGAGGTTGACATTATTTTACTTTTTTTTTCAGTATAGGTAAAAGTAAGTTAACGCAAAATGTAATACCTCTTTCGCATTTTCTAAATTGTCGAAAATATCTGACTTACAAATAGTAAGCCTACTAGAAAACGAAGAGTGATAGATTTTTCTTACTGCTACTCAATGTTATCTGATTATTACGGTAATTCAAAAGGGAACAAGAACAAGAGCGTGTTAAATATTTATTTGTGTATAATTTTTCATGATAATCGAAAACTATTACAATAAGTAATATTATTTTCATGTAACATATTTTCAATGAAGTTAATGTAATTTTCTCAAATTGCGTTTTGTTTACTAGAAGTGACATTATTTCTTTATTTTAATTTTGAAGAGTTTTAAATCGAGTTATGGCACCGCATACTAAGTAAAAATAGATATGTAGTTTTTACAAATAATGTAACACTTCTGTACGAGTACTGATGCGATGCATATCTATTTGTACTGAGTCACCTAAATAAAAATTCTTTAATCTATCACCGCTCAATTGTTCCGGTGAATTTTTATTCCTTAGGACTATCAATTATAAGGACTTAAGTGCGAAAGTGCAAGTTTATTTAACTTTAACTTTAAATAAAGTTTGGTAATTATTGTGAAAAGTGACCAAGCAAAGTATCTGTGTTTAGCTGAAGATGTTCTTGCTGTGAACGACTCCGCTTGCCTGTCTTGGCTGCACAACTCCTTCAGAATGGAAGACAAGTTACAAAACGTGGCTACTACGTTGAGGTGAGCTACGCCGGGATTCGTTTCAGCAAGTAGATATCCATATTTTTAAATGGACCTTGCTGGAGAATACGTAATCCTAAAATGTAGCATCGTACTACAGATGGCGCTCACCACGCCATTTAGGGTATTTTCTAAAACGCGCTGTTAAGACAGCAGGTAAAGGTTGGTCTGTGTTCTGTCGGAGCTGCCTGCGACGCGCTGATAAGATCCAAAAAATAGAAATCGCGATCCGCGTCTGATAATTTCGACAGAATACAGACCACTTCGAATTATTTTATTCGATTATGGTAAAAAAAAAATGTAGCATCGTACTACAGATGGCGCTCACCACGCCATTTGTGGTATTTTCTAAATATTGATATGATCTGAATATGAAGAATAAAGAGCAATATTCATCAGCCAGTAAAGAAACATTCCAATAGCTCACCATTAGGCCTCTTGCTCAAATTCAATAACATTTTTAGCAGAATTTTGACAAATCCCAAACGTTTGGTTTTCCTCAAGGCTCTATTCAGTTTCAAATAAAACCTATCAAACAGAATTTCCCAACATATTCGCAAATACTCGGAAAACGAAACAATGATTTTGGTAATCAATCGAAGGTTATGTTCCAACCTAAACCCACCCCCATCTCCTCAAATGCTACATTTAGACCAAATATATATTTTAAAAAGCTCATCCAAAATTATTTTGTTAATTGTAGTCCTCCAAATTTTATTGTTGAAGAACTGTACAACCAAGAAGAAACACCCGACGAACCAGACTATTATCAAGGCGAATGCGGTAGAATTTTCAATTAAGTAGGTACTAGTTTATTAGCTATTGACGAACCAGATTACGCTAATAATGAAAGTAATAATAAGGAGGACGAAAACTTTCCGAAAACTGCCTTCACAAGAGAATATCTAGGCTTAAATGTAATTCATAAACAACCTAAAGTGGCTTTGATGTGAAAATTTTATTAGACTCTAGCGCAGGGGTAGGCAACTCGGCGCCCCCAATCGATTTTAATGTACCCTTGCTGGACTAATGTAAATGTATGATAGCCAGAGCGATTTATTTACTTTTGTCAAAGGCGATATACAGCAAGTAGTCAGTTGAGTTAAGGATTGTGCATAGATTAGCAGTTTGCTAACCTTGAGCGTATCTAATAACACGCACGTATTTTTTGTTAGTGTGTGATCGTATTTCGAATAGACCACGTGTAGACCGTGCATTTAAAACTACCAAGTAATCTGAAATAATTGTTTTCTTTCAAAACCCTTCATGGATAAATGTAAAAGAAAAAGAACATATTATTTTAACAATGAATGGGAACATCTACATTGTTTCGTTGATTACAAAGGGATGTGTATTTGTTTGTTGTGTGATAATAGTGTTGCGATTCCCAAGAAAAGTAATATTGAACGACATTTTAAGACCGTTCCATTGGTATGAACTCTGAAATTAGAAGAAAAAAAGCTGCTGATTCACTTTTTGAAGAATTTAAAAATAAAAAAGAAATAGTTTCAGCTATAAACACGTTGCAATTATCAGCACGAACTGTTACTAGAAGAATTGAAGTAATTGCAGAGAATTTGGAGGCAGAATTAGCAAATGATATGGAAAATTGTATTTTCTTTTCGCTACAGGTGTATGAATCGACAGACGTGACAAATACCAGCGATGACTGGTAAGAAAGAAGGATTTATTGCCTTTTGTAGACAGGATTCCTTATTCCCAAAATTTATTTCTTAACATTGCCTCATACATCAGGAAATGTTATGCGCAAAAACAATCGGTTTTCAACACGTATTTACGATAGTCATCATCATCATCATAAGGTCATCAGTCTTAAGACTGGTTGGACACGTACCTCCACTCTTTCCTATCCTGAGCTAAACATCGCATTTCCCTAAAACTAGAACAGCCCACATCCTTAACTATTTGCGAAGAGTAATCTAATCTAGGTCTACCTCTACCCATCCTAACTCCTGTTTCTGCCTCTAATATG
>NW_020439413.1:1222834-1274415 GCF_000699045.2 Agrilus planipennis | reverse complement strand
TGGGCATTGGGCCAGTACTATCCATATTCTGAGGCTCGCGAACATTGCTGGATTGAGAATGGTTGCCGACCCACCGATTGCACCCCTCCTTAACGTTGCCCTCGCGCCAGACGATGCATTGCGCTTCTCCTCGATGCCAGCAGGAACTCACAGGTTGGCTGTTGCCTATGAGTCAGCAAAGCGTTTGGTTAGGTCAACATCTGGTAAACTCGGATCAACCCCAACCGTGAGCCTTACCTCGAATGCCCCATTAATGAGTGGCAAATTAATGTTGAACGCAGCCATTTCTAAACTAACAATACCAGCAAGAAATTAAAAAACCCACCAAACAATTCCTATTTTTATCACCAAACACGAAAAAGTTATGTGGTTTTATACGTCTGGTAAACTAAAGTCCTCTCAAAAGAATCGTTATAAAATCTGTTCAAATCGAAAATGTGAATGTTAGTTCACGTTCATTGAGGTTGTCAATTTTGTGTACGTTCATTCTTTCAGAATATTTTCGATTTTGCTAAGCTATAAACCGTGATTAGGTAGATGACCTTTCCAGAAAGGCTAGTGGATGCACCAGCATCAAATAAATTAGTTTATTGAGGTAACGAGTTACAATTTTAAACCTTCGGTAGCCCTTTTTAAAAAGAAAACTCAAAACTTATTTTATTTGCAGGAACACTTTATTTATTTGTTTATTTATTTATTAAAACATTAATATTTATGTACGAGTATTTATAATACCGTGTCTTTCAAAAATACAACGCTGTGTATAAGTAGTACAATAGTTTGTATTAAAAATACGACGCATTATATAACTCCCCCTTCGTTAAGCTGATGGTAGGGCGCCGATGTTTCCAAGTAAATTTATCATTGAAAGTTAAATATTCCGCCCCGTGTGAAGCAAATTTGTTTGTAAAACAACACCCTATGGAAAAAACTAGGCTTTGCAGCACGTTTCTGTCGAAATGATGATAAGAATGCAGCAACTGTTCTCACACGAGAAGAGTCAAGGTTCCCTGCTACTTCACGTGTACTATTTTGGGGATTGTCTTTTTATTTAAAATTTAGGATTCCTTCCCTACAGCGTCGATATGATTCAAATTCGTAAATAAGTACATGTCACATTATTCTAACAACAGCTGTTCTACAGTGACTGACCTGTACTAATAATTGACGTTGTATTACTGAATTGGTTTATTGAACTGCATATCGATTTCCTCATTCAAAGTTTAAACGTTAAAAGAATACCTGCGAATGAATAGAACGAGATCACACTATATATGGTCGGAACATCTTTCTTGCTAAACGATGGCTAGACACACTTTTTCAATGGTTGAATAATTTTTCTTACAGTCGTTTAACGTCCTGCTGGTATACATTTTTGGCTTGTTTTTTCTAATTTCATCCTGTGAGAACAGCTCCCAGTCCTACATTAGAGGCATCGGTTGTTGCACTGAAAATTTTGGAAAATAAAACTGGTGGATTGCTTTAATTGAGTTATAGGCGTTTACCAATTCCGGTGAATGCTCGACCTTAGAATTCTTTTTGGCACACAGAGTAAGTGGTTTTGTAAGGGTACTCCAACCATTGATGAACCTTCTGTAGAAACCTGCCAAACCTAAAATTTGTTTCACCTGTTTGATCGTGGTGGGTAAGGTGTATTCTGTTTTTTCTTTTTTTTTATTAATTTTTGGTTTGGTTTAATTCCTGATGTACTTACAAGGTCTCCTAGATATTCGATATCATGCAAAAAGAATTCTGATTTCTCCGTTTGAATTCTAAAGTTGTATTTTTGTAATCTGTCCAAAACGGTTTTCAAATTTTATTAATTAAACCTCTTGAGTACATTATTAATTATTCTGGCGAAACATGTAGGTGCATTTTTTAATCCAAATGACATTCGGAGGAAAAATCTTTTTTTTGGGACAAGGAAAATTGGTGCATTTAAATGTGATTCACTTTCCGTGTTAATATTTTGTCTTCGTAGCTCCTCTATCTGCTTCTGGATTTCCTTTTTTGGATAAATGGAAAGCGGTATGGCTTGACAAATATATTGGTGTGTCCGACTGTAAAGGAATCTTATGTTTCGTTGCGTTAGTAACAGTAACCACGTCCCCTTCACGATAGATGTTCTGATAATCCGTCAAAAACTCTTCTGCTAATTGTTTTTCCTGAATTGTTAAATAGGTTAAACTAAATACTGGTCGGTGCAGTTTTGAATTACGAACTTGTTCTTTGCATTCTTGTACATTGCATACATCAATTTGTGTGCGATCAATATGTCTTCCTTTAATTTTTGGTGTACCTTTTCGCGAATTGATGCTCCATCAGTAAGACAAGATTTTAGATAATAAAATTTTTGAATGTTATTTAAACTACNACATACACCTTTAACAACCTTTTTCGAATTTCTAAATTAACCGTTCGCGAGCATAGAAGTGACTTCTTTTTATTAAAGGCGACACGACCCTGCGCTATATTCTGCTTTATATCCCTAATTTACGATAGTAATAAAAATTATTAATTCCGTAAGGTCGGGAGCTATGCAACACAGATTGTTTAAATTACTTTTAGAAGATGAGGACGTTCAGTTCACAGATCTTCTTTTACATACTGAAGTGAGGTGGCTGAGCAGAGGCAAAATACTTGAGCAGTTTTCTTCATAAATCCATTCAAGATGATGTCCTTGAAATAGTTTCAGCGTATTTCGAGCTACATAATATCGAAGACCTAGAATTAGAAATAATAAACTTGCAAAGTGATATTATTTTAAAAGCGCATAGTAATGATAAAATGTTTTGGAACTTAGTTGATGAAAATAAGTATCCTATTTTAAGGAAATGTGCGCTAAAAATTTATTCATATTGTGCAACAACATACAATTGCGAGTCTTTGTTCTCAAATATGAAATATTTGAAATCAAAATACCGAACAAAGCTTAATGACTCACATTTAGATAATTGTTTAACGACCGGGAACTCTAAATATATCCCCAATTATAAGAAATCAGCTGAAAATATGGACACACAAGTTTCACACTGAATTATATGTATCATTATGTATGACACCAACAAAATAAAGTTATAAAAAATCTGTTTTCTTTTTAACGCCTATTTATACCTGTTGATTATCTGTAAAATATGCGCCCTCGGTGATTTTCAAATTTAGTATTGCGCCCTTAAGGACAAATAGGTTGCCGACCCCTGCTCTAGCGCATCTTCTAGTATCATTAATCCCGAAATCGCTTATTAATATAAAATTTCGACGCTTAATAAGTAATAAAGAACTAAAACAACTGCAGGCAAAGATTAACTTTCAACATTGAACATTGTAGAGTAGGTGAATCGGCTTGGGAGTTTCGATTGATTTAGGGAGCTGGACCATTGGTACATGCATAATGGGAGGGTTCCTAAAACGATACCAGATTAAGGCAAGTCCCTAAAAGAGGGAAGCAGCTCTAAGTATTTTTTTATTTTGTAGCTCAGGGAGGCAGAGATCACGAGGATCGGTATGACATTCTGATGCACAACACTGCGATGTGGAAGGCAACGGGAAACCACCTTATTATAATTCCGAGTAAAACGTAGTATACAAATTAATTGCTATACATCGTAGACGCGATTAACATTATTAAAGACAGTGCAACTGTAGGGATAGATATACAGGGGCAAAATATTTGTATGCTTAGATTTGCAGAAGTGGCTGATTTTAGTTATCTAGGAACTGGGATAAGTCATGATGGAAGGAGTAGTAGGGATACAAAACAGCAGATAGCGCAGGACCGAGTCGTATAATATAATCAAAAAGAATTTTAGAGATGTAAGGTACAGAAGTAATATAATAAACGAGGCAGGGGTCATTTTAACAGCAAATGAGGAAAAGGCAGATAAGTGGAAATAATATTCAGAGAACCTATGATATCTGCGTAGGTCACGAGTTAGGAAATATATTAGAGAAGGAAGATAATGTGGAGATGGGTTAGCTGGGTTATCCCATAATGACAGAAGAGTTCGATGTCGCGTTAAAAAACTTAAAGAATAATAAAGCTCACGGTACAGATGGGGTACAGGGGGAAATTCTAAAACATGCAGGACAAGAGATTGGAGATCGTATGTTTGAGCTGGTTAGTCACATTTACGAGACAGGGAAAGTTCCAGAGGATTATCAACGGAACGTTGTAGTAAGCATACCTGAAAAGAGAGGCCCGGATAAGTGCGAGTCATTTAGATAAATTAGCATAACTTTCCATGCGTCAACAATCTTAACAAGAATTGTACAGAAGGGCGGAAGAACTATTAGGGGAAGATCAATTTGGGTTTTGAAGAAATAGAGGAACGAGGGAGGCCATTCTAGCTTTACGGGTAACAATAGAGAAAACGATAGAAAATGAGAAAAGTGCGTACGTAGGATTTGTAGATTTACGAAAATCTTTTGACAATGTTAAATAGGTCAAGATGTTAAATACACCTAAAAATGTAAGGATAATTTGCAGAGATGCAACGTAGATAAGTAAATATTAGGAAGGGAGTCAGACAGGGATGCACTCTGTCACCGCTACTTTTTAATCTATACATCGAAGACGCGATCAACATCATTAAATGCAGGTACAACTGTAGAGACAGATATAAAAGGGTAAAAGATTAGTATGCTTAGATTTGCAGATGATATAGCAGTATTAGCATCCAACAAGGAGGAGTTAGGGATAGCTTCAAATAAAATGGAAGCGGTTCTGAGAACAGTATTGGGTGAAAATAAACAAAAGTAAAACAAAAATACTGGTATGCAAGAGAGAAAAAGTAGGGAATGAGCGAATATAAAGATAAGATACAAAAAATCAAGAGTGACTGATTTTAGATATCTAGGAACTGTGGTAGGGATACAAAACAGACGATAGCGCAGGACCGAGTCACTTTCAATAAAAAGAAGTCACTTCTATGCTCGCCAACAGATTATTTAGAAAAAAGAATGTTGTTAAATGTGTATGTTTTGAGCACGCCACTATGCAGGTGCGAAACATACGGTGGCCGCTGCAGAAGAAAAGAAAAGCGTTCGAAATGTGATGTTACAGGCGAATGAAGAAAATACTCTAAGGTAGTCAATAAGAAATAGGCGAGATGGGTTGGCAGGTCACCTTCTCATGCATAAATGTCTAGACCGAGACATATTCGAAGCAGAAACGGGAATTAGGGTACAGGTAGATCTAGATTAGATTACCGTTGGCAAACAGTTAAGGACGTTGAAAACCGTTTTGGACAGATTACAAAAATACAACTTTAGAATTCAAACGGAGAAATCAGAATTCTTTTTGCATGATATCGAATATCTAGGAGACCTTGTAAGTACATCAGGAATTAAACCAAACCAAAAATTAATAAAAAAAAAGAAAAAACAGAATACACCTTACCCACCACGATCAAACAGGTGAAACAAATTTTAGGTTTGGCAGGTTTCTACAGAAGGTTCATCAATGGTTGGAGTACCCTTACAAAACCACTTACTCTGTGTGCCAAAAAGAATTCTAAGGTCGAGCATTCACCGGAATTGGTAAACGCCTATAACTCAATTAAAGCAATCCACCAGTTTTATTTTCCAAAATTTTCAGTGCAACAACCGATGCCTCTAATGTAGGACTGGGAGCTGTTCTCACAGGATGAAATTAGAAAAAACAAGCCAATAATGCATACCAGCAGGACGTTAAACGACTGTAAGAAAAATTATTCAACCATTGAAAAAGTGTGTCTAGCCATCGTTTAGCAAGAAAGATGTTCCGACCATATATAGTGTGAAGGATCTCGTTCTATTCATTCGCAGGTATTCTTTTAACGTTTAAACTTTGAATGAGGAAATCGATATGCAGTTCAATAAACCAATTCAGTAATACAACGTCAATTATTAGTACAGGTCAGTCACTGTAGAACAGCTGTTGTTAGAATAATGTGACATGTACTTATTTACGAATTTGAATCATATCGACGCTGTAGGGAAGGAATCCTAAATTTTAAATAAAAAGACAATCCCCAAAATAGTACACGTGAAGTAGCAGGGAACCTTGACTCTTCTCGTGTGAGAACAGTTGCTGCATTCTTATCATCATTTCGACAGAAACGTGCTGCAAAGCCTAGTTTTTTCCATAGGGTGTTGTTTTACAAACAAATTTGCTTCACACGGGGCGGAATATTTAACTTTCAATGATAAATTTACTTGGAAACATCGGCGCCCTACCATCAGCTTAACGAAGGGGGAGTTATATAATGCGTCGTATTTTTAATACAAACTATTGTACTACTTATACACAGCGTTGTATTTTTGAAAGACACGGTATTATAAATACTCGTACATAAATATTAATGTTTTAATAAATAAATAAACAAATAAATAAAGTGTTCCTGCAAATAAAATAAGTTTTGAGTTTTCTTTTTAAAAAGGGCTACCGAAGGTTTAAAATTGTAACTCGTTACCTCAATAAACTAATTTATTTGATGCAGGTGGATCCACTAGCCTTTCTGGAAGGGTCACCTACCTAACCACGGTACATAGCGTAGCAAAATCGAAAATATTCTGAAAGAATGAACGTACACAAAATTGACAACCTCAATGAACGTGAACTAACATTCACATTTTCGATTTGAACAGATTTTATAACGATTCTTTTGACAAGACCTTTGTTTACCAGACGTATAAAACCACATAACTTTTTCGTGTTTGGTGATAAAAATAGAAATTGTTTGGTGGGTTTTTTAATTTCTTGCTGGTATTGTTAGTTTAGAAATGGCTGCGTTCAACATTAATTTGCCACTCATTAATGGGGCATTCGAGGAAGGGCTCGCGGTTGGGGTTGATCCGAGTTTACCAGATGTTGATAAACTTCCCTTTCTTCAAAACACTACGGTTCAGAACGCTGCTGGTTATGCGGGTGCGTAGACGGCAAATAGATTCTCAGCAGTCAGCGAACAGGCAAAGGCGATATACATCTCGGGAGCTATAGCCTGCATCGCCGGTGGGATGTGTAGGATGGTCGGCCAGCAAGCAGATGGGGATTGGTTATTGGTCAATGCAGTTGATGCCGAAATCACAGAGACACCATCCCCCAATATCTTCACACCTGAGTCTTTGCGACGAGCCTTGACACTCATAATCGCAACAAAGGCAAATTTCTGGGCGACAAATCACCACACCGGACAAGGCGTTCCACAGGGGTATGTACTAAAGGTGATGAATGTTGTTATTAGACAGGGTGCGGGCTCTGATTCCACTATAGTGACAGCAGTCCATACTATTGGGCATTGGGCCAGTACTATCCATATTCTGAGGCTCGCGAACATTGCTGGATTGAGAATGGTTGCCGACCCACCGATTGCACCCCTCCTTAACGTTGCCCTCGCGCCAGACGATGCATTGCGCTTCTCCTCGATGCCAGCAGGAACTCACAGGTTGGCTGTTGCCTATGAGTCAGCAAAGCGTTTGGTTAGGTCAACATCTGGTAAACTCGGATCAACCCCAACCGTGAGCCTTACCTCGAATGCCCCATTAATGAGTGGCAAATTAATGTTGAACGCAGCCATTTCTAAACTAACAATACCAGCAAGAAATTAAAAAACCCACCAAACAATTCCTATTTTTATCACCAAACACGAAAAAGTTATGTGGTTTTATACGTCTGGTAAACTAAAGTCCTCTCAAAAGAATCGTTATAAAATCTGTTCAAATCGAAAATGTGAATGTTAGTTCACGTTCATTGAGGTTGTCAATTTTGTGTACGTTCATTCTTTCAGAATATTTTCGATTTTGCTAAGCTATAAACCGTGATTAGGTAGATGACCTTTCCAGAAAGGCTAGTGGATGCACCAGCATCAAATAAATTAGTTTATTGAGGTAACGAGTTACAATTTTAAACCTTCGGTAGCCCTTTTTAAAAAGAAAACTCAAAACTTATTTTATTTGCAGGAACACTTTATTTATTTGTTTATTTATTTATTAAAACATTAATATTTATGTACGAGTATTTATAATACCGTGTCTTTCAAAAATACAACGCTGTGTATAAGTAGTACAATAGTTTGTATTAAAAATATGACGCATTATATAACTCCCCCTTCGTTAAGCTGAAGGTAGGGCGCCGATGTTTCCAAGTAAATTTATCATTGAAAGTTGAATATTCCGCCCCGTGTGAAGCAAATTTGTTTGTAAAACAATACCCTATGGAAAAAACTAGGCTTTGCAGCACTTTTCTGTCGAAATGATGATAAGAATGCAGCAACTGTTCTCACACGAGAAGAGTCAAGGTTCCCTGCTACTTCACGTGTACTATTTTGGGGATTGTCTTTTTATTTGAAATTTAGGATTCCTTCCCTACAGCGTCGATATGATTCAAATTCGTAAATAAGTACATGTCACATTATTCTAACAACAGCTGTTCTACAGCGACTCACCTGTACTAATAATTGACGTTGTATTACTGAATTGGTTTATTGAACTGCATATCGATTTCCTCATTCAAAGTTTAAACGTTAAAAGAATACCTGCGAATGAATAGAACGAGATCCTTCACACTATATATGGTCGGAACATCTTTCTTGCTAAACGATGGCTAGACACACTTTTTCAATGGTTGAATAATTTTTCTTACAGTCGTTTAACGTCCTGCTGGTATGCATTATTGGCTTGTTTTTTCTAATTTCTTCCTGTGAGAACAGCTCCCAGTCTTACATTAGAGGCATCGGTTGTTGCACTGAAAATTTTGGAAAATAAAACTGGTGGATTGCTTTAATTGAGTTATAGGCGTTTACCAATTCCGGTGAATGCTCGACCTTAGAATTCTTTTTGGCACACAGAGTAAGTGGTTTTGTAAGGGTACTCCAACCATTGATGAACCTTCTGTAGAAACCTGCCAAACCTAAAATTTGTTTCACCTGTTTGATCGTGGTGGGTAAGGTGTATTCTGTTTTTTCTTTTTTTTTATTAATTTTTGGTTTGGTTTAATTCCTGATGTACTTACAAGGTCTCCTAGATATTCGATATCATGCAAAAAGAATTCTGATTTCTCCGTTTGAATTCTAAAGTTGTATTTTTGTAATCTGTCCAAAACGGTTTTCAACGTCCTTAACTGTTTGCCAACGGTAATCTAATCTAGATCTACCTGTACCCTAATTTCCGTTTCTGCTTCGAATATGTCTCGGTCTAGACATTTATGCATGAGAAGGTGACCTGCCAACCCATCTCGCCTATTTCTTATTGACTACCTTAGAGTATTTTCTTCATTCGCCTGTAACATCACATTTCGAACGCTTTTCTTTTCTTCTGCAGCGGCCACCGTATGTTTCGCACCTGCATAGTGCCGTGCTCAAAACATACACATTTAACAACATTCTTTTTTCTAAATAATCTGTTGGCGAGCATAGAAGTGACTTCTTTTTATTGAAAGTGACTCGGTCCTGCGCTATCGTCTGTTTTGTATCCCTACCACAGTTCCTAGATATCTAAAATCAGTCACTCTTGATTTTTTGTATCTTATCTTTATATTCGCTCATTCCCTACTTTTTCTCTCTTGCATACCAGTATTTTTGTTTTACTTTGTTTATTTCCACCCAATACTGTTCTCAGAACCGCTTCCATTTTATTTGTAGTATCATTAATCCCGAAATCGCTTATTAATATAAAATTTCGACGCTTAATAAGTAATAAAGAACTAAAACAACTGCAGTCAAAGATTAACTTTCAACATTGAACATTGTAGTGTAGGTGAATCGGCTTGGGAGTTTCGATTGATTTAGGGAGCCGGACCATTGGTACATGCATAATGGGAGGGTTCCTAAAACGATACCAGATTAAGGCAAGTCCCTAAAAGAGGGAAGAAGCTCTAAGTATTTTTTTATTTTGTAGCTCAGGGAGGCAGAGATCACGAGGATCGGTATGACATTCTCATGCACAATACTGCGATGTGGAAGGCAACGGGAAACCACCTTATTATAATTCCGAGTAAAACGTACTATACAAATTAAATGCTATACATCGTAGACGCGATTAACATCATTAAAGACAGTGCAACTGTAGGGATAGATAAACAGGGGCAAAATATTTGTATGCTTAGATTTGCAGAAGTGGCTGATTTTAGTTATCTAGGAACTGGGATAAGTCATGATGGAAGGAGTAGTAGGGNAATTACAAAAATAAGTTATATGCAAATCGTAAAAATAACATTGGGTAAGTATAAAGTTAACATTGTTTAGTTACTTAAATCGTACACATTTATTGTTTGATTGTAGCACTTCAATTTTCGCATAAGAGTGATCGTGCGAAATGGGATTATCGTTCAATAGGAATGCAGGTTTGAGACGATCTAGAGAAATGTTGGTGTCACTACCGTTAATGTGCACAGTGAAATATTTTTCAGAACGGTTCACTACACGATACGGGCCATCGAACGGTGGTTGGAGAGGTGTTTTTACAGAATCACGACGCACAAACACATGTGAACTGGATTTGAGTGCTGGTGAGACGAAAATGTTGGTTCTGTTACACTGCCGTTGAGGAACTGGTTGCAGGAGATTAATTTTCTCTTTTAGACGTTGGACAAAGGACGATGGATCCAAATGGAGAGAAGAAGATGGTAGAAGTAGTTCTCCAGGTAAACGTAATCCTGATCCATAAAGCATTTCTGCAGGGCTGGCTTCGGCATCCTCGCGTATTACACAACGGAAGCCGATGAGGATCATTGGTAGAATCTCAGTCCAACGGTCACTGCGGTAAGCTTTAATAGCACTTTTTAGAGTGCGGTGCCAACGTTCGATTTTTCCATTGGTTTGCGGATGATAGGGTGAAGATCGAGATCTTTTGATGCCCAAAAGTAATGCTAGGGATTGATATAGTGAGCTTTCGAATTGACGGCCTTGGTCCGTGACAATCCGCAAAGGGATGCCAAAACGTGCTATCCAGTGAGTGAAGAAAGCTTCTGCCACAGTTGCAGCGGATATATCTGCAATAGGTATGGCTTCTACCCAACACGTAAATCGGTCAATGATTGTTAAACAATATGAGAAACCTCGTGAAGGTGGTAAGGGACCAACTATATCCATGTGGATAAATTGAAATCGTTCTGTAGGGATTTGTATAGACTGAAAAGGTGAACGAGTATGCCGTTGAATTTTTGCCTTTTGGCAACCAATGCATGACCGTGTCCATACTGCAATGTCTCTTCTGATAGATGGCCATACGAATTTGGTCGTGATTAATTTTGTGGTTGCTCTAATACCAGGATGTGCCAAGTTATGGAAATTATTATACACTACCTTACGCAAAGAAGGTGGTACAAAAGGACGAACTTGCGATTGACTAATGTCACAGTATATCGGTAATTTGACATTAGGAAATTGAATTTGACGTAGTAAAAGAGAAGTGGAGTTTGGATTTTGAATAATATTTTGTAGTTCAGAATCATCTTGTTGATGTTGAGCTAGTTGTTCTAGATCAATAGGGGTAGGACAATTTATAGCTTCTAAGCGAGAAAGAGTGTCAGCTGTGATATTATCTTTACCACTGATGTGTTTGACTATTGTAGAGAACTGACTTATAAAATTTAATTGACGAAATTGTCTAGGCGAGCTTTTATCTCCTTTCTGTGAGAAAGCGAAGGTCAAGGGCTTATGATCAGTATAGATAGGAAAGGGTCTGCCTTCAAGAAAATGACGAAAGAATTTAATAGCTGAATATATAGCTAAAAGTTCGCGATCATAAGTACTGTAATTTTTTTGGGTAGGAGTGAGCTTTTTTGAATAAAATCCTAACGGCTTCCAGGCGTCAGATTCCCATTGCTCAATGACTGCACCAATGGCAATATCTGATGCATCAACAGTGAGGGAAATGGGTGCGTTTGCAGAAGGATGAGTAAGAAGAGTTGCGTTAACCAAATTTGTTTTGCACTTTTGAAAAGCTTCTAATGATTCAGGAGACCAGGTTATAAGTGTTTTGTCGTTTTTCTTACTGTTTTTAAGAAAATTGTGTAAAATTGCTTGGTTGTTTGCGGCATTTGAAATGAAACGACGATAAAAATTGATCATACCAAGAAAACGTCGCAATTCTTGAACGTTTTTAGGAGTTGGGAAGTTTTGAATGGCCAACACCTTGTCAGTTAAAGGTTTGGTTCCTTCGGCGGAAACTTCGTAACCTAGGAAATTTATTTTGGCTTCACCGAATTTGCATTTGGCCGGGTTGATGGTAAGATGGAAATTTTGAAGACGTTCAAAGAGTTTTCGGAGGTGCTGTTTATGCTCTTCCAGATTAGACGAAGCAATAAGAATATCGTCGATATAGACGAAACAAAAGGGTAGATCCTTAAGAACTTCATGGATAAATCGTTGGAACGATTGAGCTGCATTACGCAAACCAAATTGCATCTTGGTAAACTCAAATAGACCAAAAGGTGTAATTATGGCTGTTTTAGGGATTGAAGTTGGTTCAACATCTACCTGATGGAATGCTCGTACTAAATCGATGGTGCTGAAGATTGTTTTTCCTTTAAGAAAATGAGATAAATCTTGGATGTGAGGTATAGGATAACGATCTGGTATTGTAATCTTGTTGAGTGAACGGTAATCACCCACAGTGCGCCACTGTCCATCTTTCTTTTTAACCATATGCAATGGACTTGCCCAAGGGCTGTTTGAAGGACGACAAATTCCTTGTTGTGTCATGTATTCAAATTCCTGTTTTGCAATGCGAAGTTTGTCTGGAGGTAACCGACGCATTCTTGCAAAAACCGGAGGTCCAATTGTTTGAATGTGACGCATGGAGTTAATTGAGGGTGGACATGTTGTAAGTTGAAGTGGTTTACTAAATGTTGTTATTCCAGGGAAATCTCGAAGAATATCGGAAAATTTGGAATTTGGAGCGATAGTAGATAGGGAAGCTGATGAATGTGATGAGATACCTGGTGAAGTAATTTTAGTTAAGGTATCGATTAATTTGCCTTGTCTGATATCAATAAGGAGATTAAAATGGTGAAGAAAATCTGCTCCAATGATAGCATTTTTTGTGTTGGCAATGATAAATGGCCATGAAAATGAACGACGTAAGCCAAGGCTAGTTGTTAATGTTTTTGTACCGAAAGTATCGATAATTGTATTATTGGCTGCATATAATTTAAATTGTGATGGTTGTAGTCTTGCTGATGAACGTGGAATTATTGAGACGTCAGAACCTGAATCGATCAAAAATTTGATTTTAGTTGTAGGATCATGAATGATTAATCGACGACTGCAATTTTTGAGAGATTCTAAACGACTGTGTTTGTCCGCGCCTTTAGTCGTCTCGTCAGACGCGGATTCTAGTTTTCCGGCTCATTAAAATGTGAGTTAGTACTTGGTGTTTTAAAATATTTGCAGGGAGAACAACATTTTTTAGCTTTATCTTTAAATTGACGATGATACCAACAAAGATCATTGTCAACGACACGTCGTTTTGGGGATTTCGAACGCTCTCTAAATTGACTAGGAGTATTTTTTGGGAAGCGTTGGAAATCTCTGTGGTATGCTGTTTTGAGTTCTGCTACATCGTTAACCAGCTGTTGTAATGTACCAGTGAAATTATTGTCATTTACATTAGTGGAAACAATGTTGCGAGGTAAGAAATCAATCTCAGCTATTTTGTCTGCCATTTTAGCTAATTTTTCAAGTGTGTCAGAACTTGTAGTTAATACGGATTGTATGTGAGCAGGAAGACGCTGCATCCATAAAGTTTTAAGTAGTTCTTCGGGGACTGCTGTGCCTCCTAAACGATTCATTTCGTTTAATAGGTGTGACGGTTTTTTGTCACCTAATTCGACACCTGATAGTAGTGTACGAAGACGTTGTTCATGTGAATCGGAATAAATGTTTATCAGTCTCTCTTTAATTGCAGAATACCTGTTAATGGTAGGTGGAGAAATTAAAATGTCTGTTACCTGAGATAAAATTTCTGTGTCGATAGCACTAACTACGTAGTTGAATTTTGTTAGGTCCGCAGTTACATTTGCTAGTTGGAACTGAGCTTCCAGTTGCAGAAACCATACTTTGGGATCTGTTTTCCAAAAAGGTAGTGGTTTAACTGAAACTCTGTTGATGTGGGTAGGTGGTATCGATTCTTGGGATGGTTCGACGGACATTGTAAGAAAATTTGTTGCAGGTCGGGAACCAAATTTGCTGGAAGTCGTGGACGGCAAATGTGCTGTTGTTTAGGGCCACTAACTTTGCGACTCGTGCAGTTATCCTGTGTTGCAGTCGGGTCGCCAAAAATGTGATGCTGGTCGGTATATTGGATGTTCGGGCTGTCGGGATTCTTGAATATGCTGTTCGTCGGAGGTCACCAAATGTGCGCGTGTAAGGGATAGGTTTCCATAATTGTAGGAAACAATAATAAATGATCTTACACGAACACTACAAACTTTATTTTAATTTAACAGTTAAAAAGCGCGAGAGAATACAGCAGATAAATGGCGGAACAACTAGTAGTAGACTACGAGTATATCGATTATTTTTGCGCGCCACGTTTTTAAGACTCCAGAGTGACTAAGACCATAAACTAGTGAAGACTTGACAAGCCCGCGACAACCAACGTCATAGAAGTTAGATGTTCTATGACCATATACATAACATGATACACTACAAGTTATTGAGCGGTCAGTAAGAACTCATGTCGGCAGGGTGTCGATATTGTCACCTTCCAAGAAAAAAGCAACATCTGGGAGTAGTTTTAAAATCAAACAAGGGTCACAAGCGTAGCAAAATAAGTTCATTGGACAGTTCCTGTAGAGAGGTCATATAAAGCACTTGTATAAAGATAGCCATTAGTTTCAAAAGTTAAGAGAGTTAATAACTATAGTTGTTAAAGTGTAAATAATAAACTAATATAAACCAGTTCTCAGTTTTATTTAATCATTTGTTACGATATATGTTAATCAAGCACACGAGAAAAAGCCAGCAGTGTTCAAGTTAAAAGCACCATTATTTTAGCATATTTTTTTTTGCTAAACATACAACATTGCCTAAGCAGAAAAAAACATTACAATAATGAAACCGTTAAAGAACAGACTTCTATTAGTATCTGTAAACTTATAAATAAACAAAGAATGCAATTCTGACTTATGTAGAAAAAACAAAAGAAAATTATTTACTTCAAATTTTTATCACAACAATTTTTAATTTTTCTATAAAAATATCCAATTTTACTTTTAACGATCTGGACGCCTCAAAGAAAATTCTTTTTAAAGTAAAACATTTGGATAATTTCAATGACTTGTATTATTTAGAGGAACATGATGACTTAAAATCTTTGTATTATTTGATAGGAGACGTTAGGAATTAATTTCTTTTGACGAACTTTATGATTCAGAAAATCCGTTGGCCGTGGGATTTATGTACTGTAAACGATAAGCATTGTATTACATGTTTATGTTAGAGTTAAGTTTTCAAAACAACTGGGTACGGCGGTTGAAAGTTCGAAGAAAACAAGTAACGGAAATTAATGAAAGACTGTAGGTTGAGAACTATCAGCCGTTAACTCAACTTTAAATATGATTGGATCTGTAGATGTTGGAGGGAAAAATGCGAAGGCATAAAAAGGGTAAAACTTGGAAAAATTGGCAGTTGACGCTGTCCCGCTTATCCCAATAAAGTATTAAAGGAATAGGACTTTTATTGAAGATATTATAACAGTTTTACTTCAGGTGTGGGGTTGAATCAAAGTAAATCGGGTTAACATCGATAAGTACGGGATTCGCGAGTACTGTCGACTCGAATTGGTGATCCGTAATTCGGGAAATTGCGAAGAGTACGTTGGGACCTGGGAGGTTACGATAAGACGACTGAGATCCCCAATTTTGCAAATCGTTAAGAGCAGTAATCTGAGAGATTACCAAATTGAAAATGAGTGAGGTTGGAGAAATCGACGGTGAGCCAGACACCTTGGCAATGGTGGTTGATGTAGTATGAAAAATTATCCAAACGGAATGGAATCACGAACGACAGGAGCATCGAGGTTTAGAGCAGAGTAGTCGCGAAGAATTAACCGAACAACGAGAAGATGAACCTGTACGAGATTCTGAGCCAAGATCAGTGAACACCGATAGAAGTAAGGAATATTGTGTGATGCCGATCTTACGAAGGGCATTGCGGTGTTTGACGGCCTTGATGGATGTTCAGCTGCGATGAGTTGGCTAAGATATATGAAAATGATGGCTGGAAGACAATTCTGGAATGATAACATACTATTGGAAATGGCACGTCAACATATGAATGGTGGTGCGCTGCTGTGGTATCGTTATCATCAGGAACAGATTGAATGCTGGGAAGACTTCGAAATTCTGTTCAGAGAAAATTACGAAGACCGTAGAAGTACGACCGAGAAATTTAGTGAAATGTCCAGCAGAATCCAAGGGAAATCGGAATTAACCGAAAATTATTTCTATGATAAAATGAGGATTTGGAAAGAGCTGCGGCTCTCCTTTGCCGAAAGTAAAGAATTAGTGTTATCCAGACTAAGGTCGAACGATGTCGCAAGAATGCTATTACCGGTACGACATCGCGATGAATATGAACTATTGCGGGATATACGTGGTAACGAAAAAATGAATAGTGTGAAAGTTATACACAATGACAGCGCCCATTCAAGACAGAATGCCGAACAAAAGTGCTTCACGTGTGGAAAGAGTGGATACCTGTCACGACAGTGCCGACTAAAGGGTCGACAGCAAGTTACAAATAATAACATTGATAAAGGAAGTACTTCTGATATTACATGCTTTAAGTGTTCACGAAAGGGACACTATGCTAAGAATTGTCCGACTGAAATTTAAAATATTATAAGGATGCGAAAATAAATGGGGTACCAGTCCAAAGCTATGTAGATTTGGGAAGTCAACTGTGTATTTATCGGGATAAACTAAAATTGAACTGTGACTAGACGGACGTTAAAGAAGTGGTTGGATACGGAGAAGGAAAAACCGTAACAATTGGAACAGTTACTTGTGAACTAGAAGTGGACGGTGTCACGGGAAAAACAAAAGTGCATATTGTACCACGAGAATGTCAGCAAATTGCACTTATTATTGGACATCGTTTCACTGAACAAGAACATGTGAGAATCGAAAAGACAGAGGATGAGTTGCGGGTATCTGAAGTACATGTAGGAGACAACCATTGTAAAAATGCGAAAACTACCTTTTGCGATAACATTGCGAGTATTGAGAAAAATAATTAACCATAAGGTAACAGGGATAGTAATCGTGCCAAATTAGCCCACGCAAACATGGTGCCCGATGTTTACATTTGTGTGAAGCTCCGTTAATATTAGAATCTTCAGATAACCAGTTACTTTCTCCGTGCAGGAGCAGAATACTCCCTCATTCTCACAAACTTTCTCTGGTGGTAGGGAGATTAACCGGCACGCATACCTGAAAAAAGGAATTCCCGAAATGTCTGTTGATTGTTTTGTAGACGAAATATCATAAGGCACCCATAAACAATATGAAGGATGTCTCAAAAAATGTATACATTTTGTCATAAGAAATAAATATCACATATTTGACCCTACCAGTGCTAATGTAATAGAGTTTTTGACAATAAGGATTCAATGAAACTACAAGTTATAGCACTTTAAAAACTTCAAGATCAGCTATCTTACTCATAGCAAAAATTGATATCTTTAAGGATACCATTATATGTAGAATTTTCAAGGGCATTTTCAGGAAACGCCCTTCTGCACCTAAATGCTCAGAAACATGGAATATAGAGCAAGTGTTAGAATATATTGAAAACCAAGATAAATTAGAAAATCTAAATCTGAAAATTATATCAGAGATTGCTACAACACTATTAGTTATGATAACAGCCCCCATAGATTGCAAACAATAGCCTTAATTAATATAGAGGGGATAGTCATAAGCTCAGGGCTCCAGATTAAAATACCCTATACGGTAAAGACATCAAAGCTTGGAACAAACCAACCATTACTTATAATTCCTTTTTTCAGAGAACGCCCAAAAATTTGTGTAGCCACTATACTTCTACACTATTTACAAGTAACAGAGCCAATTAGAGCAGGCAATAAGAAATTATTTATCTCTTCAGTGAAACCTCGTAAACCAGTAAGTGCTCAAACAATTGGCCATTAGATTAAGTCCTAACTCTGTAAAGCCGCTGTTGATACCTACAAATTTAGTGCATACAGCACAAAACATGCCTGTGTCTACTGCCTACTGAAAAGGAATAAATATTGACACAATTAGGAGAACGGCAGGCTGGACAGAGGGGTAAACAACGTTCGCTCGTTTTTATAATACACCCCTTACAAAACCAAATAACAAGTTCGCTATTAGTATTGTAATGTTCGTGGGTTTAACAAAACTAACTTTTAAGACTGCTAACGACAAAACTATTTATTTACACTAATTATTAAGGAACTTAAAAACGCTATTAAATTATTACTAAACTTTAAGCTACTGAAGGTGATGAATTATTCTATTTATTTACACTACTGTTGATATATCCCTATTCACTGCGCTATTTATTTCACTGCTATCACTGCCAATTTATTTCTGGATTCGCTTCTGCAACGGTCAATTTATTTCTACTCTTCTGGCGATCGTGTCTTCCTTTAAATACTCCTTAGTTTACTTTAGGGAGCCTTCTCGAAACGTCCAGATCGTTCTGTTTTTCTTTGAACTGTTTAACTGTTTTCCCAGAACGCAGGTACGACACACACATTTACAAATACGGCGCACATGAAGAAAGGCGCCCGCGGCTAGTCGGCGAATTGATAAGCCGCTCACACACGCGTATACCCGATCGCACACAAACACGCTCGTGCTCGCTACAGTATTCTAACTAAAGATGATTAAGTGTTGCATTATTATATGCATGTAATATATCCCAACTGTTTCGATATTTGTTTGGTATTGTTAGTATTCGATTGTAAGCATATAATAAAAACCTATGTCAGTTTAAATATATTTTTGTATCATTTAAATGTAAAGAAATACAATATATTTTAAACCTGGCTCTATCACAGACTCTAAAAATCTTCATGTTATCTATCATCGCGAACGAGACGCGTAGTATAATTGATCGATCAAACGAGCCCGAGCGAAGTTCGATCGAAATTATATGAAGCTTCTCGTTCGAAGATGATCACTTCCCACCCATAAAAAGTAAGTTACATATTAAATTAATAGTAATGAGTGAACCCTAACCCTCTCATCATCTTGTATGAAACTGTGATGTCGCTTGGATACTCTGAAATATATGTCGGCCGAGAGAGACGCGCGCGAGGTGACAGCACAGGGCGCGGGAATATTTTTCAAATTTAAATCTCTAAATGTTGTAAAGTTTAAACATACTAAACAATATTACATATTATCTATCATCTTCCAAAGAGGCGCTTCATATAATTTCGATCGAACTTTCGTTTGATCAATTATAAAGAAACTGATATATCTAAATAAAAATAAGAAATAATTTGTGTCTCCTTCAAAGTCCTAATTTCAGAATACCCAGTGTCACCTGTGGGTGACACCTCCATAAAAAATTGGGGTAGTTTATTTTTTATTTATCTTTTTTCTTGTCGTAATCAAATATATATAAGGTACATTATATAAAAAGAAATCAAAAATCTTTATTAACTTGGACATGGAAATTGAAAAGTTAATAGGAAGCTGTCTAACAAATGAAAAGTACTTACTAATGTCATTTATGGGATTGCTTCATTGCAAAGTTAAGGAGCTATAAACGAGTTAAAGCTATTGTTGCAATAGATGCTCTGAAGAGTTATCAAAGTGGTCCAGTTAAAGTAGGCAATGAATTTGATGATTCATTAAATGATTTTGGATCAGAACTGATTAATCTTTTAGAAAAATTAGATGAGTCGTGTATAAACGAGAACATTAATGTTTCAGGATGGCCGATTGTTAAGAAAGTATGAGGTGGATGACGATCTTCGGCGGTGACTGGAATGAGTTCAACGTAAGAAATGTGGCGATATAGGTATTAATGAGACTTGACAAGCGCCAGGCGGCGTGCAAGTCGGTGTCAAAAAAGCCATCGTTATAACCAAAAATAAGTTAGTTAGAAGAAGTTTCCCTATCGCCAAAGCAGTGGTTGTATAAAGTATTTGCTGTAATTCGATTGTTTAAAATAAAAGTATTTTTTAACCATAGGTTAACGGAGTTATATTATTCCGATAAAAATATAAAAATTGTTATCAAAACTACAAGTGGTGACCCCGACGTGATCTTTCAAAGAAATCTTGACATAATCTACAACTTAGCACGTGCTTGACAAGAAATGGCGGTACAACATTCACCGAAGAAGAATTCAAGCATGTCCAGCCAAGAAGATCTGCAACAAGAATTGGGAAAGTCTCCAGCTCATCAGCAACAGTTAGAGCAACAGATTTTAGAGATATAAGCAGAACTTAATAGGTTAGGTCAGGCAGGTCGTCCGCCACAACCTCAACAAGTTGTTGATGATAGGCGTGATAATGAAGAGAACGAAATAGCTGCCTATTATAAGTTAATCCCATTTTGAAACGCTAAGCCTCAAGCATGGTTCAATCAAGTTGAATCGGTAATGAGAAGGCGAAAGCTAACCTCTGACATGGCGAAGTATGATGCAGTTGTAAAAGCCTTAGATCGTAATGCCCTTGATGAAGCAACCGACATCTTAGCAGAGTGCCCTGAAAGAGATAAATATGAGTATTTAAAGGAGAAATTGATAAAACGATTTTCAGAATCAGCTGAGCGGCAATTGCACAAAGGAGGAGGGTTGATAAGAGGCACTTTTAGCCCATTACACACTAAAAAAAAGTATCTCGTTCCGGTTATTTTTAAACGGATTTGTATAGTTAAAGATGTATATTTCTTTATTTAGAGACATTTACGTAATAAATAATGTGGTAAGTCGAAGAAATTATTCCCCAAACAGAGAGTGTTTCGTCTTTTTTATATATTTTTGTCGTTTTTTCAACATTTAAGTTATTATTTCTGAAACATGCGCTTCATGAACCATATTCATTTTGATGCACTATGATACTGCTCTTAATAATATTTTAAGTGAGTGCTAATTTATTTTGGATCATTGGGTGCGTCCACCTAATAAATGTGCTCAGTGGCCGGAAAAAACGGCCACATCGTGTTCTGGCTGCCTTCGAACGCACAGAACGCGTTTTGGCTGTTTTTAAACGCTCGCAACGCGTTCAGGTAACTGTTAAACAGCCGGAACGCGTTTTGTCAATTGTAGAACGCTCACAACGCGTTCTTAATATTCAACTTGTATTATTTGCCGCTTTCTACCTGCGTACAATGAGATTTATATTGTGCTTATAAAAAAAATGAATTTCAATCCATTTTTCAGTTTTTAGGAAACAATTCAATTATTGACAACTATAATTGGATAACAAAGATGGGTTCGGTTTTTCTCGCCGAATCATTTCAACAATATTAAATTGTTTTTCAGTTCTAGGAAGAAAGTTACACTGAACACTTATATTGTCGAGTATATGATATATGAATGAATGAATGAAAAAGCGAAAAGTTATTCATTAAGCAAATGAATTTCGATTTTTTTTCTACACATTTATTGTCGAGTACAACGCAAACTTAAATTCATGCCTTTTTTAAAAGTTAATTCCTAAACCACCTTTATGATCACACAACTCATTGTCATATACAGTCATCGGTACGTGCATTGTTATAAAATCGCCGAAAGGATCATACAAATTACAAATGATCATAAATGTACTGTACTGGAATAATTATAAAGGAAAGTTGTACATTTTTAGTACTTTCAGTTGATAATAATAGCTAATAACCGTACACCTATTGTTTAGGTAAGTTGACAAAATTGACTGTTCTGTGCGTTCGAAGGCAGCCAGAACGCGATGTGGCCGGTTTTTCCGGCCACTGAGCGTTTTCGGTCTTCGGGCCTAACATATGAAAATATACTCTGCGCGTATCGCTTGCACCGTGATCGTGAACGTGCTTATACCTGTCTTGCCGTGATTCAAAAATTATTTGCATAGTGTAAAATTGTATTCGGAAGTCGTAAAAAATTTTTTTTGAAAAAACTATAAATGCCTGGTAGCCAGTGTGATTGTTGTAAATCATGGCAGAAAAAAAGTAGTGATTTTCGTGTCTGTGCGAACAGAAAAATTATTTCATTACTTAAAAGTTCTAAAAACTGTGATCTGCAGAGTGGTTCTAAACTGTGTTCTGAATGCAGATCTATGCATATCGTGTGATTCGGTCTAAAAATCAAAGTACTTCTTCCATAATGACAAGAGTTGCTTCAACAAGTACCACTGATTACACTACGAAGATACCTAATATTCGCTTATCAATACCTCGTTGTCACAACTCAAATACGTATTGTATTATATGTAGGCCTAAGAATAGCCTCACGACTGTACCAAAAGCAGGTCGAACTCAAGTTTACATAAATACTGGAATCTATATTTCACCGGGGAATAGATACTGCAAAACCCATATCACCGAATCAGTATTCAGTGAATTGGCTCTGCAAGCTTTACGTCCTGTAAACGACAGTACGTTAATGTATGACAAAGATATTGAAAGTCTTTTAAACAATATCAGAAAAGTAGCAAAGAAAAAAGGGCTCGACATTGATACACCAGGTCAACTTTCTGAAGCTGATTATTTTAATCTCATGGGTATAGGGAAGCTTGATTTTAACTGTGTTTTTGAACTTGTAAAGCCCAAGATTCGTTCCTCAAAAGTGAGATCATCTCGTACTTGCCTGGCAGTATTACTTGTAAAACTAGAACTGGTCTGTCTAATATTGTTTTGTCCACATTATTCAATATAAGAAAACGATTGATTTCATCTTCTGTGCAATGTGCTCGTCAGGCTTTAATTGAGAACTTTGTGCCACTATACCTTGGGATGAAACACATAACGGGAACAAAGGTTATTAAAGAACATACGAGACCTTTAGCAAAAAGATTGTTTATTCCCAATGGAGACGATGATACACTGATACTAGTTGCTGATGGCACGTATATTTATATTCAGAAAAGTGCGAACTATTCCTTTCAGAGACGATCTTACTCGTTACACAAAGGATGACCTTTAGTTAAACCTATGATGTTCGTCACTACTTCTGGTTACATTTTAGACGTCTTCGGACCCTACTTGGCTGATCTAAAGAACAACGATGCTAACATATTCACGCATATATTAACAAAAGATGCACATAGTATCAAAAAGTGGCTGAAGCCAAATGATGTAATAGTTGTTGATAGAGGTTTTCGTGATTGTTTGGGACTTTTAGAAGAAATGGGCCTCGTGTATAAAATGCCTAAGTTTCTAAATAAATAGCAACAGTTTTCAAGATGCTAACGAGACGCGTCTTGTGACTAAAGAGCACATAAATAAAGGTCTTTACACTCTTTACATATATCGTGAAGATGATTCCGTTCTTCGAGTTCAACTACGATCAAGGCACACAAATTCCAAAAACTACAATATTTAGATAAAAATAGATAGAAACAATATCTCACACATACAGTGGTACTGCCAGTGTACAGTTGGCGCAAGAGTCGTTGGGTGTTGTGCTCACGTTGCTTCCGTGTTATGGTTTTTGGCTTATTGGCGCCATAATGTCCATACACTGCAAGATGCTGCTGCTTTAGCCAGAATGAGAATTAAAAACAGTATAAAATAAAGTGTCTCAATTTTTCTGATATTTTTGGTATTATTTTCGATTGTTGATTATTATCCATATTCATAATATTGAATTAATAGTAATAACAACTTTCTTTTATCTTAATCTTACATTTAGAATGCTAATTATAATTGACTATTGTGCTAAAACAAATGACAGAAGTGTATTTGAATGAATGCTTATAAAACTTACATAAATATTAGTTTTATTTATTCCATTAATACCCGATTTTTTATTTAAATTAGTTGTTTTTCATATTTGTTATGTTGTATACTATTGAATAAAACTGGTGTCATATCAAGTTGCCGAGGAGCGAAAATTGCCTCTTATCGACCCTCCTCCTTTTTACCTGAAATTGAGCTAGGAGATAAGAAGCCCTCACAGCTATTGAGACCAAATGAAGGATTTGGTCCAAGATAGAGCGAGTGAAGAGTTGCTGAAGACTCGATTTATCTCATTGCTACCAATACATTCCAGAAACATAGTGAAGTCATTGTGTAACGCATCATTATCTGATATGGCAGAAAGAGCAGACGCCATTTTAGCGAACCAACCTAGTGGTTACCAGTTAATAGCGGTCGAAGAAGATAAATTTAGCAAGAGATTAAATAAGCTGGAGCGATCCATGGAAGAGTTGTTGAGTATCTCCAAGAAAAGAAAGCTTATAGGAGATTCTGAAGATCATGCCAGGAGAGATAGTTCAAGGTCTCGATCTCATTCCCGTTCTAGAGCACATAATGAACAGGGAATTTGTAGGATTCATGCAAAATATGGCGAGCAAGCATGCAAATGCATATTGCCATGTGTCTTCTTAGAACAAAACAAAGCATCAAAAAACTAGAGGTTGTCGCTAGCTCAGGCGAACAGTGACAACAAAAATAGTAGTAGAATCACGCCTGAACGTCGTTTGCATATTTACGACAAAAACAATCATATAAAATTTTTGATAGATTCAGGCTCGATGGTGTCGATTGTGCCGTGCTCAATTATAAAAAGCGCCAGTCCTAACGATGAATCAATTCAGTTATACGCAGCAAATGGGAGCAAGATCGGGACAGCTGGAACTTTGATGTTGGCAGTTGATCTAGGTCTTCAACGCGCGTTCAAATGGTTGTTCTTATTGGCAGACGTGAAGGTAGCAATAATAGGAGCTGATCTTCTAGCACAATTTGGTTTATTAATTGATCTGAAGAAACAGTGTTTGACAGATGCAAAAACTGTTTTAACCTCTACGGTTGACATCCAATTGACTGGTGAGAAATTGAAAGCGGTACGAGCTGAGGTCTAGCTTTTATTAGACATGGTTGAGAAAAATGAGGGAGGATGGAGACTGTGTGGTGATTTTCGTACGCTGAATTATGTAACAGTAGCTGACAATGAACCAACTCCAATGATTCAAGAATTATTTCAACTTGCAAGGGGAAAGAAGGTTTCCTCTACAATAGATTTACTGAAAGCTTTTTATCAGATGCCGGTGGCTGAAAAGGACATTCCAAAGACTGCAATTACCACACCTTCGGTTTATTTGAATTCTTAGTGATGCCTTTTGGACTTCGCAATGCATCTAAAACATTCCAGCGATTCATTAATAGTGTTTTCAGAGGTTTAGACTTTGTATTTGTATACATTGATGACATATTAATAATGTCTGAGACACCGAAGCAGCATGAACAGCATTTACGCATTGTATTTCAAAGATTAAGTGAACATAACCTTACCATTAGCAAATGCCATTTAGGACAAAGGTCGGTACATTATCTTGGTTATATCATAAGCGAGAGTGGTTACGGTCGATTGTGCCGATTATCGAAAGAGAAGGTGCTAGCTATTTCTGAGTTTCCTAAGCCTGAAACGGTTCAACAATTAAGAAGATTTTTAGCAATGCTAAATTACTATAGGCCACGTATTCCACAATGTGCTAGATTTCAAGAACCATTGACTGAATTCCTTCAAAACTCTAAGAAGAATGATAAGTCTAAAATTCCAAGGAATCCGGAGGCAGAAGAAGCATTTAAAAATTGTAAACAGAGGTTGGTAGTGGCGACGGCCCTAGAGTTTCCATCAGCCGATGCACCACTCGTTCTTACCACTGACGATCAGATATAGCTATTGGTGCCACGCTAGAACAAATAATTGAAAATGTACGACGTCCAATAGGATTTTTCTCAAGAAAAACAATATACAGTACATATGACCGAGAGCTATTGGCTATCTTTTCAGCGATAAAATTTTTTGAATATTTATTAGAAAATCGTCAATTCATAATCCGCACTGATCATAAACCTTTGACGTTCGCATATAGGCAAAAATTAGAGAAGGCTTCTCAAAGACAAGCTCGCCAACTTTCATATATCTCACAATTTAATGCAGAATTTGTCCATATAAAAGGTGATGATAATATTGTGGCTGACGCGTTATCCAGGATAAATGAGATTTCTATGCCTTCGATATTAATTGCGGAGGCTATTCAAGCAGCGTAAGAAGAAGATGAGGTGTTGAAAGAGATATTGGACGATAATAACAGTTCGTTACAATTGCAACGAAAAGCGGCATTGAATGTTATTCATGGATTGTCTCATCCTTCAGGTCGAGGTACAATGAAAGCAATCAAAGAAAAATATATTTGACCTGGAATGAAGAAAGATTGTTTGATATGAGCACGTGAATGTCTGGGTTGCCAACGAACAAAGGTGCAGCGACACACAAGAATCAAGCCAAACCATATTGATGTACCTGAGAATAGATTTAGTCATATACATGTAAGGTTTAAGATTCTTTAATAATAAATTAATGAAACGAGCGATGGTTAACAATAATATGTGTGTATTTCCACTTCGAAAAATACAGTGTTCTTTCTATAACAGCAGCTTGATCGAGAATGCCAGAGCAAAGGAACTATTGAACATGATTGAATTTGTATTTTATTGAATGTAATGCGTCACTGGACTCGGTGGTTTCCCAGGAAATCACCATCATATCAGTGCGGCTGGTCGGCACCAAAACTATAATAAAATCAGGAGGCTGCGTTGCCAGATAGCACGCGCTCACACGGCCAATCCTGACACATAATTCGTTCTCGAATTATCTCGATTATGATCTAGGAACAAAAAAAAATTCCAAATTGGCTTTGTTAGATGCTAACTTATTGCTCTAGTGACTGAACATTATTTATTTTTAGTTTTTTTTTACAACATATTTAACAGCCGGATAAAAATCCGTCTTACCAAGCAAACGCTTGTCTTAATCAACCGGATCGAAATCCGTTTTACCAAGCAAAAGCTTGTCTTAACAACTGGATAAAAATCCGTTTTTATCGTTCGTTTATTTTAATTGTTTTTTGATTTAATTTTTTTTTGTGTCAACATATCACTCTTTTAAAGATATTAGTGATCAGAGTCATACTAACATAAGCTCACACGGCCTACTCACCGTTTGTGTGAAAAGATTAGTTTTCGGAAAATTCACCAGACCATATACGAGGGCGGTTCAATAAGTACCCATGTTTGAAGACAGAGGACGTCCCTGAGGGAAATTGGTGTTGTCATCGTGTGCTGCTATCTATCAAACCACGCCAAAACGAATTTCAGACTGATTGATAGGTTAGTTTGGATTTGGCAACCATTAGACTGAGACGTGTTTCGTTATTTTCGCTAAGATGGAAAAACAGCAGTTTTGTTCGGTAACCCGCTTTTTGGTTTTGGATGGGAAAAAATGCGAGGAGATGAAAACAAAGTTGGATACTGTTTATGGAGACATTTCGCCATCTACGACCACAGTTAGATATTGCTTCAACGAATTTAAACGTGGGCAAAGATAGAAGCAACCAGGAAGCCTGGCAAACGTTGCTACCGAGGAAATCATTTTACGGATTTTTTAGAAAAAGGAAGAGCGATCACTGGACAATACTACAGTGAATTATTGGACCGCTTCGACAAAAAAATTGAAGGAGACACGGACGCATTTGACGAAAAACAAGGTGCGTTTTCAACAAGATGACGCACCGGCACATTCATCAGGAGTTGTTGCCGCCAAACTGCATGAATTACGTTATGAATTTGCTGCCGCACACCCCGTAATCACTCGATTTGACTCCCTGCAACTTCATTTTGTTCCCTACCATGAAGAAATGACTAGCGAGAAAAAAATTAAGCTCAAACGAGGAAGTCATAGCCGAGACAGAGGAGATTTTGGAGAGTTCGACAAATCTTAATTTTTGGAGGGGTAAAAAAAATGGCAGGGTCGTTGGGAGAAGTGTATCTTTCTAAAAGGGGACTATGTTGAAAAATAAAATTAAAAATTAAAAAAAAAAGATGTCTTCATTTCTAACACGGGTACTTATTGAACAGCCCTCGTACGAACCATGTCTTTAGCAATTGTTCGTATCCTGTTTGTAACCAAGTTCTTTACTTTTAAACGGTCGTTTGGTAAATTTTTTAAAACTTCAAATGGACCTTCATCTTTTTTATCTAATTTTGCCAAATGTGAGTCCCCTGACGGATGATAGATAAAGCCGCCGATGTTAACAATTTTGTTATTTCTTCTGGTTATATTTTTTGATAAATTTTGTCATTTTTGGGAACCAGAACTAATGATTGATAGAGGCAAATGTTTTAACAGGGCCGATGTGGCATTGTTCGTCGTGAAACAATCTTAATAATCCTAATCGACTACCCTTTGGTATATATGCCCTGTAAATGGGTGGGTTGCGTCCCGGATTAATTTTTCTAAAAAGAAGACCGTTTTGAAAAAAATATTCATGTGTTAGTTTTCCGTCGGATAGGTTTAAGATTATGTTCTGTGTTTCCGGATCTTTGTTTTACGCTTTCATTAGCCAATTGTCTCTTGTTATTTTATTTATTTTTACAGCAGTTTACTGCGATCATGAATTCGGGACAGGGTTTCTACTAAGGTAATCGATGTGTGAAATATATTTTCCCTTACGATATTCAATTGTGAAAGTAAAAGATTGTATATAAAGCCACCATCTCGCAATTCGTGATAAAAGGTCTTTTTTATATTGAGTTAATTTTAAAGAGTTGCAGTCTGTCATGACCTTAAAGGATGTACCGAACAAATAGGTTCTAAAATGTTTTACCGAATAATATAATGCTAGGGTTTCCAGCTCGTACGAGTCATATTTACACTCAACGTCAGTTGTGCGTCTGGAAAAATATTCTATTACCCGTAGATCTTTACCGTGTCGTTGGAAAAGAATAGCTCCGTACCCCATAGAGCTTGCATCCGTATGCAGTTCTGTTTCGAGTTGGTGATCAAACGTAGTTAACAAAGGCCGCTTGCTTAAAAATGCACAGACGTAGTTTTTCGCGATCTCTTGATCGTTGCCCCAAATAAATGGTTCGTTGTTTTTAGTTAATTTTGTAATACAAGATGTGCGGGACGCGAATTTTGGAACATATTTTCGAAAGTATCCAGCAAGTCCCATGAACTGGCATACTTGTTTAACATTTTTCCGCGAAGCTGCATTTAAAAGCGCAGTCAATTTTTTTTTTCCGGTCTAATCCCCTTTTCAGAAATTTCATGCCCCAAATATTGAATTTCCGTTTCTAGAAAGCGGCATTTTTTTAAGTTAAGAGAAAACCCGGCTTTTTGTAGAGCGAGTAGTATTCGATTTAATTTTCTTATACCTTCTTCAATTGTACTTGAGGGTATCAGGACATCGTCTATATAAAGAAGCGCGTCCTTTCCGCGTAAGTTTCCTAGTGCATTATTTATTGCCCGCTGAAATGCTGCGGGGCGTTGTTCAGGCCAAAAGGGACACGCAGAAACTCGTAATGTCAGTCGGCTGTGACAAAACCAGTTTTTTTCCATAGAGTTTTGGGCCATTTTTAGTTGGTAAAATCCTGCAACCATGTCTAACATAGTAAAATATTTATTACGGCCCAGTTGTTCGAGGATATCATCTATGCGCGGAAGCGGAAATCGATCTTTAATTGTTATTTTATTTAATGCGCGATAGTCCGCGCACAGACGACTTTTTCCATCTTGTTTATGGACTAGTAAGATTGGACTAGCATACGGTGATTTGCTTTCGCGAATGATTTTGTTTTCTAACAATTCGTCGATAATAATTTTAACTTTTTCTCTCTCACTTATGGCCATACGGTATGGGTTATATGAAATTATTTTATCTTCCTTCAATTTAATTTCCAACTCTACTCCTTTTATTGGTTTAACCGTATTACCCGTCGTAATGACTTCTTCGAATTTGTTTAGTAAATTCAACAACTTCTGCAGTCTATCTCCTTTAAGTGGCGTTTGGACTGAGTCACGTGTTATCGAGATGTTATGAATATTTGTACCGGTTTCGGGAGCAAAATAATCATCGAAATATATTTTTGTTCCGGTATAGTCGGAGCAAGTTGTAATGCCCTTTCGATTAAGTAAATCTCTACCTAAAATTGCGTCTAATTTTAAAATAGAGTCGTCAATAAAATTAAACTCGACTTCAAACGCAGTGCCATTTTTTTCTAAATTAAGTGTCGTTTTATAACATGTAGAATACCGTTTATTGGCTAACCCTTTTAATAATAAAAAGTTTGGTTCGAGGCGACAATGTAATTTGTTCGCCAAACTAGAAGAAATACTACACTCGGCTCCCGTATCTACTAAGCAATTAATTGGTAAACCTTGAATCATAAATTGTGTGGTAAAGTCATTTCCCAAATCAAAACAATAATATTTGATATTAGCTACATCGTTAATTTTTTTCCGTTTAATTTTGAAGTAACAATTATCAGAATGATGTCCCGCCTTCTGGCAGAAAGAGCATTTTAAAATGCTTTGAGATTTATTTTGCGAGCTATTACGAGGGTGGATTGATAAGTTTCCGGCCTAACCAAGAGATGACGCCACTAGGCCTACCTTGAGGTGACATTCTATAGTACCATCCTTGGATAGCTTGTAGCTATAGTTTCAGCCCGATCTCCTTGCTAGTGTAGGTTTGACAGCACGCTGAACAAGACGCCTCTGTGGTTTTCGTAAAAATGGAAAAGCAGGAAAATCGTGCTGTCATCAAATACTTTTATTTGAAGGGGTTAACGCCGAAGGAAATTAAAAAAGAGATGGACTCAACACTGGGGACATCCTCCCCGTCATATTCAACCGTTAAGCAGTGGGTTTCCGAGTTTAAAAAGGGTCGTGTGAGCACCTCTGATGGGCCTCGCTCAGGACGCCCCGTTGAGGTCACAACTCCAGATATGATCGAAAAAATTCATCAAATAGTGCTGGGAGACCGCAGATTGAAAGTGCGTGAGATAGCTGAGACCTGTAAGATGTCATATGAACGTGTGCAACATATTTTGCACCAACATTTGCATATGGAAAAGCTCTGTGCAAGATGGGTGCCGCGTTTGCTAACAGTCGACCAAAAATTGATTCGAAAAAACATTTCTACCGCAAATTTGTCATTGTATAAGCGTAATCCAAGCGAATTTTTGCGTCGATTCGTAACCGTTGACGAAACGTGGGTCCACCACTACACTCCTGAAACCAAAGAACAGTCTAAACAGTGGATTGGACCAGGGGAACCAACTCCAAAGAAGGCAAAAACAATTTTTTCGGCGAACAAGGTTATGGCTACTGTTTTTTGGGATGCAAGAGGTATTATATACATTGATTACCTTGCAAAGGGTAATACTATCACTGGTCAATACTACGCAGACTTATTGCAACGTTTGAGCCACGAGGTGAAAATTAAACGACCTCATCTGGCGAAGAAAAAAATCTTGTTTCATCACGATAACGCACCAGCGCACACGTCAATCGTTGCGACGGCTAAAATCAACGATCTAAAGTTTGAATTGATGCCGCACCCTCCTTACTCTCCAGACCTAGCCCCGAGTGACTATTTTCTGTTCCCTAATCTCAAAAAATGGCTTGGCGGTAAGAGATTTGCGGACAATGAAGAAGTAATCGAAGCTGTAAATGGTTATTTTGAGGAGCTTGACGAATCAGTCTATAGAGATGGCATTAATAGACTGGAACACCGCTATGAGAAATGTATCAGCCTTGGAGGAGATTATGTTGAGAAATAAAAAAAAAAAATTTTTAAAAACCTTGTTTTTCTTGGTCAGGCCGGAAACTTATCAATCCACCCTCGTATTTCTTTCTTTTCTACAATTGATTTTTAAATGACCGTACTCGCCACAATTAAAAACAAGTTTGATTTGATGGAAACGGTCGCTTTAACTTAATTTTTTCTGCAAGTACTTTTTTTCTTAAAAAAACCGTTCAGTAAAATTATTAGATCTGAAATAGTCTCTGGTTTACTATTAAATGCAGCGGTTTTAACATTCACATCCGTTATATCACCAATTACAATTTCTAATAATTGTGAGTCACTTAAATTGAAATCTAAATTTTTTAAAAGACTTATCTTTTTCCTGGCATACTCGACGTACGACTCGGCTTTGTGGCTTCTGTCGACACTGGCCCTTCGTAGACGGTCGCTCAGGTTTTTCTTGGCTCTTGTCAATTGTTCATAATCAGACCATCCATAAGTTGCTGTCAGTCTGTATTTCTTGACAGCACGCAAGGGCTCGTTTATCTTGATTTGCATTAAATTCAGGAATGCTGATTGAAGTCGATGGTCCAGGAACAGGTAAAGGTCGCGTTGCGTGTGTTTGTATTTCACGTAACACATTCGTCAACACTTCAGTAAGCTGATGCATTTGTTTTTTTTTCTTTTGTTTTCATTAGGCACTTACTTTATCTTATAAAAGTCCACTTTTTGTTTTAACTGTTTATAATGGAAAATGGGGCGATCCCACCCCTGGTGTAAGATTTACGATTCTTTAATAATAAATCAATGAAACGAGCGATGGTTAACAATAATATGCGTGTATTGCCACTTCGAAAAATACATTGTTCTTTCTATAACAGCAGCTTGATCGAAAATGCCAGAGCAAAGGAACTATTGGACATGATTGAATTTGTATTTTATTGAATGTAATGCGTCACTGCACTCGGTGGTTTCTCAGGAAATCACCATCATATCAGTGCGGTTGGTCGGCGCCAAAACCATAATAAAATCAGGAGGCTGCGTTACCAGATAGCACGCGTTCACATACATATAGATGTAATTGAATTACCAGAGATTAATGGTTTAAGATATTTAAGATAAAAGGACTTAGCTACTTGTTCACACGTTTGGGTACGTGTTGATTCACTCAGGAGAGTATTGAAGCCACCTTATGAAGTATTGGAGAAGGTATCCGATCACGTTTACAAAGTTAATGTAAATAGAGAACCTAAAATGTTATCAATTGAAAGATTAAAGCCACATTATGGTTAATGATGATATGTATCCAGAGGAGCCTGTTCATCCAGTTCCTGAGCATCAGCGGAGAGCAGTGTTGGATTAACCGCGCAAAACATATGCTAGAAAGAAGATTTCGTTCCTTTCACTAACATGAAAGTTCACAGAGGGGGGGGGGGTGTATGTGGCGGTATAGGTATTAATAAGACTTGGCAAGTGCCAGGCGGCGCTCGTCCCAAATTTCTCTTCCTACAGAAGGGACCGGGATCACGGCAGAGGCGGCGGTGTCGTCATTCTTGTTAGGAATTCTCTAAAACATAGGCCTATCTCTTTGGCCACAAACTCGTTAGAGACAGTCGGCATCGAAATTTCGTTAACCACCGACCCTCTTAGGATTATCTCTCTCTACTCCCCTCCTTCGGACAGGGACCTTTCTGAGATCCCCCTTCTACTCCCCCCAAGCGTTCCAACCATCGTCGCCAAACACGTTTCTTGAGGTTGTCGACAAACCAACAATAAAGGCACCTTCCTTCTCATCAAAATTCTTGACTTCAACCTCACAGTTGAAGCGCCCTCTGACCCCACATTCCTCCGTACCCGCCACCATCTATTCCCTGACATTCTTGACATTTTCGTCACGAAAAATGTCACACTTTCCGCCGATCCTATCGTCATAGACGCATTAAGCTCGGACCATCTTCCAGCCTTTATTGAAGTTGGCCGCCCAATCCTCAACCCCCAAACCCAATCACGTCACTAGATTGACTTCACCTTCGATACACCCTTGAAACATCTTCATTCAAGTGCACTTCAATTCGCACAATAGTGGAACTTGACGAAGCTGTGACTCACCTTTCAAACGAGATTACCAGCGCAATCAAGATCTCCACTTCGCCCCGCCCCACGCCCACCAAAGACAGAACCCTCCCAGCAGATATTCTTGCCCTTCTTAAGAGGAAGAACAGAACCCGCCACCAGTGGCAAAACACCACAATCCCGCACATCGTGCCGAATTAAACGCCATTCAGCGAGAACTCAAAACTCGCCTAACGGAATTCCGCAGCGCCTCGTTTGACGAATACATCGCTCAAGCAGAACTGCACCAAAAAAGTACTTGGAAAGTGATCCGCTCTCTCCGAAACAGAGCTCCCCATCTCCCACCATTAAAACAAAATGGTTCCCTATACACTTCAGATGAGGAAAAAGCTGCAATCTTCGCAGACTCTCTCTGTCTCCAGTGCTCTTCAATACCCAGCCCGGTGGATTTAGCCAACTTTCACGAGAAAACCAAAGCCGGCTCTCAAAACTTCGTTCCTACCGTTTGCGACTTCAAGCACACGTCCCCACGTGAAATCTTCCTCACCATCCGATCTCTGAAAAAGAGAAAAGCCCCTGGCGCTTACGGAATTGCCAACGGAGTCCTCAAAGTCCTGCCACCAAAGCACATAACCGCACTGTGCAACATCACGAACGCCATCATGCGGCTCTACCATTTCCCTTTGGTCTGAAAAGAGGCCACTGTCATCTGTCTCCCCAAGAAAGGAAAGCCGCTCAGCTCTCCCTCAAGCTATAGACCCATCAGCCTGCTCAGTTGGTTGAGCAAAGTAGTCGAATCCATTCTTCTCGACCGGCTCTTAGACCACGTGGAGCAAAACAACCTTCTCCCCGACTTTCAACACGGCTTCCGCAGGCAAGACGGCACCGGTCATCAACTTCTTCCCGTAAGCGAACATATCTCCGAAAATCTTAACAAGCGGCGTCACACTTCCATGCTACTTCTTGACATCCAGCGGGCCTTCGATCGAGTCTGGCACGAACTCATCCCACACTTTCTAGTCGGGATAATCAGGTCCTTTCTCACAGACAGAAGACTACGAGTCCGCGTTGGCTCTGCTCTCTCTGCCAGTAGACCCGTCACAGCCGGTGTCCCACAAGGCTCCAAACTTTCACCTATTCTGTTTAACCTGTTCTGCGCGGATATGCCCTCCCACCCTTCCATTATGACTGCTCTGTACGCCGACGACATTGCCATCATAAACTCTTCCAGCGCCATTCTCCATTGCACAGCGAGAATCAATAGGTTTCTGTCCCAGTTCCTAAACTGGTATCGTAAATGGAGACTCTCCATTAATGAGACCAAATCGGAAGCAATCCTCCTTTCTCGTAGGTTCCGAAAACCTCCCTCCATCATCGTCAACAACCGCCCCATCAAATGGAGCACCTCTGTCACGTACCTAGGCGTCGTCTTCGATAGACGCCTAACCTGGCGGCACTACATTACGGCGACCCGTAACAAGGCTCTGGGTGCATTCGTCGCACTTAAACCTTTCTTCCGTAATAAGAACATCTCCCGACAGACCAAAATCCGTGCGTTTAACGCAATTATTAGGAGCATTTGTTCCTACGCCATCCCTATTTGGGGCTCCACCCTTCCCCGACGTCTTCAAATTCTACAAGGCACCTACATGCGGATTTTTCGTTCCGCACTCGACTACCCATGGTTCATCAGAAATTCACAAATTCTGAAAGAAACTGGTCTATCTTCTCTCCCCGAGGCTGCAACCAAATTCGCAGCAAATCTTAGGGCCTCAGTGTCTGGCCACCCAAACCCAATTAGCTTGACACAATCCAAGTTCGCCCCTAAACCAAACGACCGTTTCAGGAGGCCCTACCACCTTCTTCACTGAGCTGCACACATAGGTTCACCATAGTTCCGAGCTGTCCACTTTTGCTGTTTTCAGGTTTGAGCGGTTCCTTTTACGCTCTTTACTAGTTTCGCTTTTTCAGCGCAAGTCCCCACCCTACTTCTGCGATGGGGCACCTACTCACACCTTCATCATCTCTCCCCAAGCACTCCCATCACCATTTTTACATCTCCCTCTCCCCTATATCCAAATCTTTCCCTTGGGAGTAACAGCTTCATAGTTGAAATCCCATCTCGAGGAGGGGTTTTAGTCGGTATAATAACATGTCGCTTATTATGACCCACTTTTAATAATTTATGTCCGGTTATAATGACCGACAGTGCAAAGTATCATGTTTACACCTTCGGTAATGTTCGTTGATTCCCGACGACGGTCGGCACGTGGCTCGTTTTTGTTTTGTGTCTGTGCTGTGAAAAGAATGTCAATTCAACGCCGTAAAGCATTTACGATTAAGGAGAAAGGTGCAATAATATGCAGATTAGAAAACGGAGAATCCAACTCATCTCTCGCAAAGGAATTTGGCGTTGGTCATTCGACAATCTCAATGATTTTTAAAAACAAGAACCGCATTAAGTAATCGTTCAATTCAAATGTTTTGAAACCGAAGAAGCTTCAAAAATCGCGACAAGAAAATGTTGATGAAGCATTAATTCAGTGGTTTAAAACCATGAGAAACAAAAAAATGCCTATCAGCGGCCCTATGCCGCAGGAAAAGGCAAACGTTTTTGCCGCGCGTTTTGGTATTCTCGATTTCAATTGTTCTGCAAGCTGGATCAGTCGTTTTAAAGTTGGACATAACATTGTGGCGGGAAAAATTGTTGGCGAATCTTCGTCTGTTGATCAAAATTCAACAACAAACTGGTTAACAACTGTGTGGCCGAATCTACGAAGACAGTTTTCTGATGATGAGATATTTAATGCTGATGAAACTGGACTGTTTTACAAATTAATGCTGGACAAAACATAAAAATTTAAAGGTGAGAATTGTAGTGGAGGCAAATTGTCGAAAAATAGAATAACTGTCATGGTAGCAGCTATTATGAGTGGCACAAAAAAAAAGAAATTGCTCACTATTCGAAGTCACAAAAACCCAGATGTTTCAAAGGTGTCAAATCATTACCTGTCGATTATGCTAACAATCGTAAAGCTTGGATGACATCAGAACTTCTTGAAAAATGGCTTCGAGATTGGGATCGTGATCTGGTGAAGGAGAAGAAAAAGATTTTATTGCTGGTTGATAATTGCCCGGCGCATCCAAATGTTACTGATTTAAAGTCTATAACACTTGCTTTCCTTCCGCCGAATACAACATCAGTACTACAGCCAATGGATCAGGGAATAATACGAGCAATCAAAACGAATTTTAGAAAGAACCTTGTGCTCAATATGATTAACTGTCTTTCTGCTAATGACAACAACCCTTCTACAAAAATAACGATGCTAGATGCAATTCTGATGGTTAATGATGCCTGGAATAAAATGTCACAAAGTACCATTCACAACTGTTTCAGACATGCAGGATTCATTGAAAGACACGACGGTTTACCTAATCAAATATCAGAACATGAATTTGATGAAGAAGATGAAGTCCCTTTATTTTTGTGGTCACGAAATCCAAATTTAGATTCTTTAGCAGCACCGGTAATGTGGGAAGATTATGTTGACATCGATAGCGCTCTCCTCACATCCGAAGAACACACCGATGACAATATCGTACAGAACATTAATGCTAAGGAACAACTTGAAAGTGATGGCGAAGAGGAAGTCGAGGAAGAACCATTACCTACCGCAGAAGAGGCATTAAAAGCTGCAGAATTATTATCCCGATTTGTTAATAGCAATATTGAAAACGATAATTTGACCATGGCGATGTCTTCTATACACAATAATCTTAGAGACTATTTTTACTATAAAATGAAAAAACAAAAGCAGACAAAAATTACAGATTATATTCATTAAAAAATACACTTGTATGTGTATAATGTGTACGTAATAAACGTGCAATTTTGATTTCATTAGTTACTATGTTTCTCTATTAAATTAAATACATACATAAAAATGTTTTCTTTTCACAAACCGCTTTGTATGACGTACGGTTATTATGACGTGTTTGTCGATTCCCTTCATTATAAACGGATTCCACTGTATTTAAATGGACCTTGCTGGAGCATACGTAATCCTAAAATGTAGCATCGTACTACAGATGGCGTTTACTGCGCCATTTGTGGTATTTTCTAATTTCTCTGATGAATATATTTTGTTGAGTGTAGGTTGTGAAACCAACAGACACTAATTGTTCTCATAATCCCAAACAGGTACACTACACATAATATAAATATTGTAACAGTTTGATGCGAATAGAAAAAACAACCTGAACAGACAATGGACAACATTTCTCAGTTAAATTAAAATTATGAATTTTATTGCTAATGTCACTGAGCTGCTTAAAATTTTCATTTTCCAGGCTACCGATAAGACATTTCCTTTAATAACTTTGGTTTACTGATGTACTAAATTTTGGAATACTATATTTTTCTGATTCTTCAACTTTCCCTATAACACGCTCCACACTACTTAACGGAACCTCTGCAACAGCACTCACTCTAGTTTTCACAGCCTTTAAATTTAACTTAACATTTTTGTCTGCTTGTAAATTAACTATGAACATAAAAACATTGTATATTGCTTCTTTAGTTTGATTTTGAAGAACTTTATTTCGTCCCAAGTTGTCTATTACAGAAATCGCCTTTGATAGTTCTCCACAATAAACACTATTGTTAACAGATAAAGTTGAAGTAACATTAATTTTTAAAGGATAAATTTCAGAAGTAAACTGTAATTAATTTAAAGGTCATTATGTATTAAAAATCACAGTCTAATTAGATATATTTATTGAGTTATGGATGGGATGCTAACATCAAGGGTAATTACAGCTACTAACTATTTAGGTAATAACGATAACTGCATCTATTAACGAAACGAACCATTAGTATTTAATTACATTGTTAGAAATAATAATCGAAAAGGATTATAAGATATTGAAATTCTTGATAAAAATACCCAGATTATTGAAATTGAAGATTTAATACATCTTTTTCATGTTTAATTGTTCATTTTTTATAAATAGTTTTATAACAATTACTATAATCTAATTTAAAAGAAATTGATTATTATTAAAATTAAAAATAGAAAAGCGTTAGAGGAAAATTAAATATTTTTTTTATTATTTTAGCTCGCCAATGACATCAAACCAGATAAAAACAACAGGCAAACTGTATTTATTTACCTCCGTTAAAAGTGACAGGTACTTCCTGAGATGACACCCATACTATATAAACCTTTTTATTCCTAATCAGTTTCCTCTTCGTCACTAAAGTAACTGCTTTTTATTCTGCGTTTTGGTGTTCTAAAACCAGCCTGGCTATCATTATATTCTTCAGAAGCTACTTCTTGTCTACGATTTTCAATTTCATATTTTTCATGCTGGAAATTAAATTACATTAAATAATAAACTGCATTTGTTGTGATTTATCCAAGCATAAATGAAGCTGACGTTTTCATTACCATGGTGTTAAAGAAACCATTAGTTGAAAATTCCCTTTTCTCATTTCATCTACAGATGCAAAAGAAGTTTATAAGAATATAAATTGATTTCTGAACGATAGCCGTAATTAGTTTTCACATGGGCATCTGATCGTAACCTAAATAAACAGTGCGAATTATAGGAGACTATAGAGTTATATAAATTCAGTGACGAGTATATGAGCACTAAGCATTGTAGTATAAGTAGATCATTCTGTTGAAGTCCTGAGAGTCAAGCAGCACATTGGATAAAAATGCTCCAAGAATATTATAGGAAGATATCATGGACTTCATTCTTTACACTATTCGAGGCACCCGCAGGAATTACGCTTATACACAAAAGGAGAAAGGCAATGCACTTACATGTGCCTTACGTGATAGTGCTGGGGGAAATTTTAACCGCACTACGACCTGAAGAACTATCAGACTACAAACAGCTGGAACAACGGTTGCAAATACGGCATGGTCAGATGCATTTGACATCGATATATCAGGCCCAACTAAGAAACGGGTGGCAAAAGACAAGGTAAAGCTCTCAAAAATATGAAGGGGATTTCAACCTGTTCGTCTCGCCATCCAAATATGCCCGACGATACCCTGGAAAAGTTCACCGTCGACTTGTTCATCGATGGATTGAGGGATACACCAGCGACTTCGAGTGGACAGACCAAGACTGGTACATGGAGTATTTCGCAGTTAAGTAGGCTCCCCATAGGCAAGGTCGAGGTTATCCGCGAATAGGCAAGTTAGGTCAATAAACAGCTGAGACCAATAAAGTGTTAGAACTGTGGGAAATAGAAAACGTAACAAGCGCCTGCAAGTGCGAGGAAGCTGTTCAAGCGCGTGTCCCACACTCAAGAGAACTAGTCATGGGCGACGCGGGGGGGGGGCAAACGTATATTACGGAATAGAAAGCCCCAGGTTCAGTTGCACTGAATAAGATGATAAAAGACAAAGCTGAATAACAGCAAAACAATAATAAAACCAAGATAGTGACCAAGCCTAGTAAGCTCTCGCCGACCCAATGGAAGCTATGAACCGCCACTAGATAACTCGCATAGTAAATGATATGTCAACATAAAAGTACACAATTTTTAATACTGTGCGATGGTTGCGGAAATAGAAGAAGCAATCTTCGATATGGACGTTCTAGGCCAATAAGACTTTTTTTGAGCTTACAGAGAAAAGCCTTGACACTGAATGATAAAACGTTCGAAATGCGTACGCAGGATACTGCTGATTCACAACTTAAAAGGGTGAGCACGGCAGTAAGCGAAGTCTAAAAGATTAAAGAAGCGTTCTTGTGAATGTTACTGAAAAGCAGCGAAACGCGCAACCCAATTGATCAACGAAAACAAACGGAACTACTTGAACAATATCAATATGTGTTCAGATTAAAAAACGGCAAGAAGAGACAAACGTTGTCTGCAAGATAAACACGGGCGGAGCGGAACCTATCCGGTAGAAACCGAGGAAACTACCACTCGCTAAGAAAGAAGAGGCTGAGAAATAATCATATGAGAAATGCAAAAGGATGGGGTAGTAGAAGCATCGATTAGTTTTTGAGCAATGTAACAAAGTAAGATAGCTACCCTTGCCTCGAACCGACGATACTTTGTATACACTTGATGAGTAGACAACATTCTTAACGTTACACCTGAAAAGTGGATACTGGCATGTGGATTTGGACCCTGAAGGAGACAGCATTCTCCATCTGAACGGACTGTGATGTGGTTCGATTTATTCAACGCGCCAACTATGATTTGGACCCTGAAGGAGACAGCATTCTCCATCTGAACGGACTGTGATGTGGTTCGGTTTATTCAACGCGCCAACTATATTCTCACGACTCATGGAAACAGTTTTGAGTGACCTAATTGGGAGGCCTAGCTTGTATACCTCGCCGATATCATTATGATCGGAAAAGAAAGAGGCATACCGAAGGCTTCCAGATGAAACTGAGGCCCCAAGGAATTAGCTTAGCTGTTTCAAGAATTGAGGTTATCAGATCCTTTTTCTCTGACAGAAATCTACGTGTTCGCGTTGACTCTGCCTTAAACCTCAGCAAACCCATCAGGGCAGATGCCCTTAAGGCTCCAAGCTGTTTAACCTATTCTGCACAGACATGCCGTCCCATACCTCGATTCTCATTACTCTCTACGCCGATCACATCGCCCTTATAAAGTCCGGCCTCCAGTACTTCGCGGAAAATTAACAAGTTTCTGCTTCTGCTTCTAAATTGATACCGATGATGGAAACATTACATTAACGAGAACAAGTCGGAAGTAATTTTCTTCTCCCATAGGATCCGAACACCATCCTATATCGCCGTTAACAATGACCCTATCAAACGTAGTCTTTCCATCACTCAGGCTCGGCATTATCTGTGACAGAAAGCTCATCTGGCGGAAGCACATCCAAGCCAGCTGTGCCAAGGCGCTAGGCGTCTTAATCTACTTCCAGGCCTGGCGCGTTCATCGCAATCATTAGGAGCATTCGCTCTTATGCCATTCTCATATAGGTTGCGCCCATATCAACAGCCCACAACTCCTTCTAAGAACTTACATGCGGATCCGTACTCAACTACCCCTGGAACGCCCAAATTCTGAAAGAAATTTCGCTTCCCAAAGCCGCAATCAGAATTGCGGCAATCTCTTCACCAGTGTCAGATCATCCAAATCCGTATTTTCTACACTTCCTGACTTCGTCCCTAAAACCAAACGACCGTTTCAGAAGGCCCTGTCCCAACTCATCCGAGATGGGCCACCGACTTTTTTTGCAACACCTTTCTCCCCCAAAATTACTCCTCTCCCACTCAATCCCCTTCCTTTTCCTAATCATTTCCACAGAAACATTCCTGAGATGAATTCATTAAATTATTTTTAAAAGCAACAACTTTTCATAATAAAGGAACATTCATTGCTAAGACGGACGGTATCCCTGAATAAGATGTAAAAATGAATAGGTATTTGTGAAAAATCCACGAGGTGCAATTTTGTAAATCTTATTCAGGAATACCCTTTATGTCCCGCTCGGCTGCGATTGCGAACACGGACTGGTAAGGCAACCGCGTTCTGTCCACGCCACTAACCAAGAGACCGCCTGAAGCGAGTGTGACAACATCTAGTTAAGAAGATATTTGGAAAGGTGTGTATTCACTAAAAAACTGCAAGGATTACGTCGAAGACTGATGAAGTTCGTCAAATATCTAATCCGCTGATTCGGTGGAGGTCCATTTTGACCAGGACCAAAACTTCAAATTCGCCATTTTTCTGACTACACTCAGATGGAATGGTAGAGCGAATGAACAGGATGAAATGAATTTACTGGACAGACACCAGCAAAAGTACTACTTGGTCGAGAGCTGCGAATACCATGCGACCTAAAGTTTAGCTGTAGGCCTGGGAGGATGTTGCCAATTCCATTAGACTTGATGAAGAAGTTCGATCCCACACGCAGATTGCTAGTGGTTCTGATGGGCTGAACTGGAGAGTGGTACGAAGTATGTTAGAGGTTCTGTTTCGGTAGAATGGGGTGGAAATTTTGATATGCACCGGTTATCCACGACGAAAAATCGCCAGATTAAGCACAGTGGATTGCTATTTCCATTTGATGACCGTATGCCAAAAGGGTAAAAGCTGTAGATATCGACATAACTCTATGAAGAAAGGACACAATATGATCCGGGATAGATCATTCTTAAGAAGGGGGCACTTTAACTTATAAACATGTATGCGAAAATCAATACATTGACTTTTGACGGCCCGAGATTTCTTCGCAGACATCGGCAGTATTTCATCTACAAACACGAACGGCAATAAATCATGCCTAAATGATTGCAGAACAATACGTGTTCCCGAATTTTCAAAAAGGATAGACTGTTCCACAGAAGTCGATATGAATATAAATAAGCCTCTGAACAACAGCCGTTGTTGGTTAAAAATGGTTATCTACAGCCAAGGGTGTACATTTTTATCTATATCATGTTACAACATAGTGCTCTTAAGTAGTTTAAAGAATAAAGATAGCAATTAAAATATTAACCCAGAAATTTTAACTAGTACCCCATCAATTCAGACTCCTTTAATTGTTAAATCCATTCATAAAAGCGTCAGCATCGTCTACACCTGAATAAACTGAACTGAATCACTAAGTCTGAAATGAAAGCTGATTAAGGCTCATGTCTACCTCTAAAGCAATTGCTGCCCCAAGAGTTTCACAGTCTTCCTCGAAATATTGGCATTCATCTGGATGAGATATAGATGAGCTGAAAAAATCACAAATACAATTTTATAATAACAATTGTTCGCTTATAAACGATATTTGAATATTTTTTATTTCCTTTTTATGAGTTTTCAAAAAAGAACACAATTTAGTTTAAAATACAGAGTAAAAATATCTATACAAGGTCTACTCTGAAGCTAGAATGTTAGTTGGGAACAATACATAATAAAATCGTATTATTACAATGAATATGGAACATAACGTAAAGATGTGTCTTGTTGCAGTTATTAAAATTAGTTTTTCTTGACTTGAAGCGTTTTATAGCTTTTCTTAAATGATACAGCTGGAGGATGTTATTCATTTTTCCATTAAATTTCTAAAGTGGTTGCCGAAGAAGGAGATAGCTAGCAATAAACGACCGGGCTGTTAGCATTGTCTTTCGTCAAACAGTGGTTTTTAAAATAACAGCAACGGGTCGGTTTGCAGATAAAATTTGTGCAACAGCAGTAATGAATAAACAAAATTACTATTGTGTCAGTAGTAGGCCAGGAACTATTAACCAGTAATTCTCGTCTAGTTGGGAGAAGTTTCTTTTTTCTTCTGTTTCAATTTTATTTGGAATATCATTTAATTTCGCGACAGCAATATTAATATTTCATTGTTTTAAGTAATTTAAATTAAGAGGTTGAAGTTTTGATAATTCAAGTTTCTCGCGTCAATCCATAGGAATTTCGATTAACTGTTATGTTAAATTTAATGTAGAAATACGAAGACCGTCAGAGAAATAACACGTACGCTCATTATAAACATACATTATAATAGGTTTTTTAATTTCGACTCTATTGATTAGAGTATTCGCGCACTTTTAAGTAAAATCGAGCAATTCGGTAGGGACCGCAAACCAGCTGTTGTCATATATATTCTATATAAGCTCTCCGTTGGTATATGTGGTGTAGATTTCACAAGTTTGGGGGAAGAGTTTGGACGTCAACAGTTTGAGTATACAGGTACTACCGTGTTGAAGAATTTGAGGCTCATTTTTTAGAATCAAAATATTTTCTATTTTGGAGTAGGTCATGAGAATGCGATGTCGATGTTTGTCATTTGATAGCGCCAAATATGTTGGTGGTAATAAAATGTGAAAAAGAGATTAACGCTATGTTGGGTATGGAAACAAATGATATAAAATAAACTTTTGCGGTTTGACAAGCGACACCCCCAATTCAACTAATAGGCCTTGGTTTATTAAATAAATTTTTGGTTTAAGAACTAGGTAGTACTTCATAATATTGGTATCGTATATGGCAAATGCTGTCAGTTTTCAATTTTGTTGAGAACCAAACTAGGCAATATTCAAGAATTCATAGATATAATATTTCTGCTTTTGCATATGAGAGTCATCATCATAAGGTCGTCAGTCCTAAGACTGGTTGGACACGCACATCCACTCTTTCCTATCCTGAGCTAAACTTCGTATTTCCCTAAACTAGAACAGCCCACATCCGTAACTATTTGCGAAGAGTAATCTAATCTAGGTCTACCTCCACCCCTCCTAACTCCTGTTTCTGCCTGTAATATGTCTCTGACTAGACCTTTATACCTGAGAAGGTGTCCTACCAACCTATCTCGCCTATTTTTTATTAATTTTTCTAAAATAACTTCACTTATGATTTCGACCTTGGTTAATTACTAGCTGTTTCTTTATAATTCATCTCCTGCCGGTTTGTTGTTAAGTATTGTTGTTGTTGTTAATTAAATTGTTATCGTTTTTAGTGTTTGTTTTATTTAGTTCAATTCTTTATTCATCTTTCTTCTTTTATCTTTATTTGATACACACTCGCTTGAATTTTAAAGACTATAATCAAAGTCTAAAATTTAACTAACAATATTAAAATATTTTCCTAAAATTGGAGGTAAACCCCAACAATAAAACACAAATATTTGCATTTGAGAAAAGAATCGCCAACCGTAATGATATGATGCTTCAGAATAACACTTGCAAAACCGTAGATAAACGGCAGGGCGTTCAGGTGGAATACCAATTTGCGGCTATCCCTTCGCCGATGTCGATACGTCTTTGAAGGTGAAACCTAATTGAACAGCGGCAGTGATGATACCGGAATTGTCCAAAACGTTTTTTTACAGACCGCACAATGCTCTGACACTTTACAAGCGTTTAACGAAAATTTTACGAAAAAGTTATTTATCCTTCACTTCTCGTTAGCTTTACTCGTTTTTTTTTTGACAGTATTTTCAAAAAACAACAATTTATTTTAAAATACAGTGTAAAAAAATCTACACTAGGTCTAGTCAGAAGCTGGAATCTTAGTTGCAGAAAAAATACATAAAAAAGACAATCCCACCTACAACAGTTTTGCATAAATGTAAAATTCACTGCTTTATTGCCTAACCGATGAGATCCCAGCTAAAGTTAATTTAAGACGATCAGCAGATCAAACCTCATTATTAATTTAATTTAATAATTTCTTCCGTGAAACGATTATCTTTTAAACTTACACTCATATACCTGAATACTAATTAGAGGATTAAGTTTAGTATCGAACTGTTTAAACACTAAAATAATTCGAAGTGGTCTGTATTTTGTCGAAACTGCCAGACGCGGATAGCGATTTCGATCTTTTCGGATCTCATCAGCGCGTCGCAGGCAGCTCCGACAGAACACTCACCAACTTTTACCTGCTGTCTTAACAGTGCGTTTTAGAAAATACTACAAATGGCGCAGTAAACGCCATCTGTAGCACGATGCTACATTTTAGGATTACGTATACTCCAACAAGGTCCACAACAGTATAGATCATCTTATTCTGAGGATAAAATTCAAGAGATCGTAGAATTGAAGCATGCAGACATCACTGAAGACTGGGAACGTTCGTCTTTTTATTGACTATCGTTGTTTAAATAAGCAAACTGTTAAAAGCTATTGCCCATTAGTTAGGAATGACGACCAATTAGAACTATTACATGGTATGAAAGGTATTAGTCGCTTATATTTGCAATTTGCTTGTTATCAGAAACCAATATAAAAGGCATCCCTGATAAAACCGCATTTATTGCACTGGACGGTGTGTATCCCTGAACTCACAATGGCTAGGGGTTTATTTAATTGGAATTCCTTTCACAATAAGAACAGACAGATAGGTGGTTCATTCATTTATCTGAATGACATTATGCTATTGAATATCATTCAGGTTCAGTCAATGGTGTTGCAGTAGTGGAATCTGAACAGACAGCCTTGTTAAGTCTGTCAATTTTACATATTAATTTCATGGCAGGCTGGATGGTCGCTATGCAACACAGAAATTTTAAAAATGAATGACAAAGTAAAACATTCATTTAATTGTTTGGAAGCATTTGAACGTACTAAATACAGACCGATTGACAAACAAATGGTTCTTTACAATAATAAACACTGAGCAACGATATCACCTTATGCATATGCATCCATATTAGATTGTTTAAACGATGTCTATTACTGCGTATTGACAATATGACTAGACACAAGCTCCTTTCGGTTTTGCGAACTCTGCGGCGCTGTTTCAGATTAACAGAAAGTTGGGTGGGACGCGTCATAATCAAGCGTTCACATATATTGATGATTTGTTGATTCCATGCGAGACAATTGAAAGCGGTTTAATTCTTTTAGAACGAGTGTGTTGCTTTTATGAATAAAAAATCCCTATATACTAGGATTGATTTGATATTTAAAAGGCTGCAAACTCACTTCGTTCCACGAAAAGTAATTTTATATATTAGACGGTCTCGCTAACCATTACAATTCCTCAGAGATACTGGAGTATGCAGAGGAGCACGACGTGATCCTCTTCTGTTTGCCAAGCCACATTAACGTTTCTTCGGCCATTAGATAGGGCATCTTTTTAAAGGCTTAAAGACTCATTTTAATAACCTATGCAACGCATTGGAACGGGATAATCCGAACTAGTGGAGTAAACGAAAATTTTCACTTCGGAAAAAGTTGAAACCAGGGAGACTTTGGTGAATATCATTCTTCAAGTACACTAGAATAACGTAGTAGAAAGTCTACTGAAAAAAAGTGTCCGCGAATTAACTTTTCGACGGACAAAATCGACTTTTTAAAGATTTATTAATATTAATTATAAGAAAAAAAACGTATCTATACTAAAACAAGTTACAAACATGATTTTTTTTATCGTATGAAAAAATGGTTTTTATGTCTTTTTAGTTGCTTGTACAGCAAAATACGCCACGGCGATGATTCGATGATGTATGTAATACCTATATAAAAGCAGGAATACAATAGATATACCGTGAAATAATTCCTCCCCTCGAAATTTCAACTACGGAGTGTAACGTGGTAGTTGAACGTTTTCCAAGGTTATTGCTTTGTTACCCATTTTTGGTTCCTTTTTCTGTTACCCATTTGTATCGAAAATAACAACCTGTTATAGCGAGAAAAGCATACAGGGTAATGGTCCAAACAGTAGGGATGTGTTCCAGTTTGTTGAAGGAAATCTGTGGCTCATTTTCAATTATTCTCTTCTTTAGTTCAGATAGTCCGCCCAAATTAATTTGGTGTAGGTTAGGTTAGGTTAAAAGTCGGTGTTGATCACAATTGGTGTGAAATCTTTATTTTCTTATAATTCTGGGAAAATCAGAGGTTGGTTCTGATTGAATACCTTTTCTTTGTTTATTATTCTTCTTTCGCTGGTACTAATTTCATAATTAGTTGGAATATCAATAAGGTGTGAACCATAGAGTTTAATTGTTTCTTCTTGCTGTTGATACACCAACTTGATGGTTTCTTCTTTCGGAAATATGGTAATCCACTAGGTCGATTCTTCCAATTGTTTAATAATTGATTTTGATATATTGATTACGGCCTGTCGACAAGAATTAGTGTTCTTCATATTTAACAATTGTATTTCACAAGGACCATTCTCCTTATATTCTTAAATGTCAACTGCATAATTTTGGTGCAATTGTCGTTTTGGAATGCAAAGTACAATTCGCTTTTCAATAGAAAATTATTATTTAAGCTAGTAACCTTAAATTGATTCTGTGTTAATATAGGAACGGAATATAGATAGTAATAGTCAAAACTGCAAGGATGCAGAATAGATATAATTATTTCGTACATATTTATAATTTGATTTAATGTATCTTCAACAATTAAGGAATACTGAATCGAATTTTGTTGTAAATAGTTTTTCTAAAATGATTTTAGAAGTTATTTATATTGAATTGAAATAGTCTAAGCGGAGAATTACTTTGTGGTTGTATTGATTGAAGAAATTATTCTGACGTTGCATAGGGCGATTTAGAAAATTATTTTGGGGTTGAATTTGACGATTCCGGAAAAACAGAATTAATCATATGAAATTGATTAACATAATTTTGTGATTCGAAAAATTGTTTAGGGTGCAGAGTATTTTGTTTCACAACTGGTTTAGTCATCTTATCTATCAGAGAATGAATTAGAAAACTATTTTGGAAATCATTGGGATTTGTGGTGTTATAAAACTGTTTAATAATACTTTCACAAGTTATTAAATATCTATTTAAATCATTTGGGTTACCATCGAATGTCGGAACACAACTTAAATAATCGTGTTTAAAAAGAGACATTTTGGTTTGTACAATAGAATTAATATTTGAGATTATCTGATTTACGTTATCTTGGGAAGTTTCACTTAGATTAAGGGATTAGTTTGAAGAGTTAACGTCAGAGTCAACTGAAGGTTCTAAATATAAATTTTGAAAAAGATTTTATAATGACACGGAATTGTACTTACATTAGTAGTACGACTCTGTCAATTCCACTTATATAACTATGACAGTTCAGCAAAATGGTCTGGCTATGTGGTCCAAATTTTTCTCAATTTTGGTCCTCGCAAAAAAAGACGATATCCTTCCTTTTCTCGTGTAGGATTGTTTCAGGTCTACGAGTGACCTTACCGATTAATCATAAAAACGAAAATTGTTCTTATATTTTTGACACAACACAATTTCGGCAATCCTACTTACTGCGCCAATTAATTTTTCGACGGACAAAATCGACTTTTTAAAATTTTATTAATATTAATTACAAAAAAAAAACGTATCTATACTAAAAGAAGTTACAAACATGATTTTTTTTATCGTGTGTAAAAAATGATTTTTTATGTCTTCTTAGTTGCTTGCACAGCAAAATGCGCCACGGCGATGATTTGATGATGCATGTAATACCTATTAGTCCAGTACATTTTTGCACTTGATTACTAACAAGCTAATTTTCCGTGAGTAGTTTCATTTTGATGAGACGCCCAAAAACTTCTTGTAAGAAACATTGATTGTGGTAGCTAACAGAGGTAGGAAGTTTTATCCTTCCTCTGTTAGCTATGTCCGTTTGATGATTCTCAAAAATTTATTACTAACTGGGTTTTTTTTGCTTAATCTCAAAATAATTATCTAAATAATTCGAAAAAATATTTGTCCTACTTNAAAGTATCTTAAAGATATTGTTACCTGCAAAGTTCGATACCCTAAAATTACACCTAAACCACTTACATATAATATTTGTAAAAACCAACAAAATTGAATATTTGAATTTCCAACTTAATGGTTCAAGGAAACGGCAGGTAAATGTACCCTGGTCTGAACAGTGGGTTATCCCTAAGAGACAGAATTATACCATCGCTGACTTTTTTGTAGACCTTTTTAAGGTGTACAATACTGTAGTATATTATTTTGATCTTAGTCCAGGATCCCTGGTACATTTTTGCACTTAATTACTATCAAGCTAATTTTCCGTGAGTAGCTTCATTTTGATGAGATGCCCAATAACTTCTTGTAAGAAACTTTGATCAGAGGTAGCAAGGATAAAATATGTCGGTTTGATGATTCTCTAAATTATTCGAAAAAATATTTGTCCTACAAAATCTATGGTTTGATTAAAGAGTCCCCTCTTTCCAACATGTACCGATAACGAGGTCATCATAAATGATTACTAACCAGCTGATTTTTTTTTACTTAGTTAATATTTATATAATTTAACAGTCACATTGTCCTACAAATTGCGTGGTACGTTCTTCCGGTTTTACCATTGAATATATATTTGAAATTCATGAAATTAAAAAATAATTTATTTCACTCAACAAGAAGTTAAAAAATTAATAATCGTCAACTTAAATTCAACAAAATATTAACAACTTGTTTGAGCGACGCTAAATAAATAATTCAAAAAAAACAAAAAAATTCACAAAAAAGAATGTGATGCTTGGGTTTCTGTATTTTGCTGCAACAGCTGAGTCACACCGGTACGCATACGCAGAGCATTACTTCCTACGTGTTAGGTATCCCAGGTTATAGTAGGGACATATAGTAGTAGCATAAAAGAATTCTTCCTCCACCCCATAAATTTCCCAGTACATTTAGTGTCTCCCACTGCTGAACATAAACTCATTCTTTTAGTGTCTTGACTATAGTGTCGACCATAAGCGTAGAAACATTTTTCCAGTTGACCACGTGTTTTGTTTTGTTTCTCTAGAAATAATTTCAAGAAACATTTTTGTGATTTAAAATAATTATGGAGTGTTTGTTGTGTAATTTGCTTTGTGAAAACCCTACTTTTCGAAAGAAAAGAGAAGAAGTGAAGAAATTTAATAAAGATATTTGGCTTTCTTGCAAAACTTTTCTATCTGCTCGAAAGCAGGTGTAATGCACACATGCGGTGCCCTACGGAAAAATTGCCAGAAAATTTTGGATGGACAATAATTGATGGCAAATATGAATACTATTGATTTGATGGTCCCCAAACCATCTTTTAAATAATTATCTTCTGACAAACACGGTACCCTATTAATACTATTGCTATTTATTGATTGATTATTCTCTATTACATAATTTACTTAATCTTTTCATGTTATTACAGAGTCAGATATCACGAGTGAGGAAAGTGAAATACATGAAGATGACAGCGATGTTAGTAGCGAAGATTCATCAGATGAATCTGATGAAGATATATTTTTTTTTAATATATAAATACACAAATTTTTGTACCTAGTTTACTAAAAAATAAAGTTATTTAAATTTGAAAAAAGATTTTTCCACTGTATCTTA
>NW_020439413.1:1200243-1221629 GCF_000699045.2 Agrilus planipennis | reverse complement strand
GGACCTTTACACTTAGTACTTCCAAAAATAAACGTATCCGTTGTTGTATTACAAATGCATACATGGTGACTATTATGCCGTTTTTAGGTTGATAAACAACAGTGTGAAATTGATGTTCACTATATTTAATAATCAATATTTCTTTAAAAAAATCGTAAATCATTGAAGAATTCGAGAAGAACACGACAATATATAATAACAACCACTAAATTCTAATAGAAATAATAATTTCTTTTTGACACTTTTTCTACGCTTTCAGCCATTTTGTACCCGCCATTTTGAATTTTGCAAATTTGATATCAAGTTCCTAATCAACATACCAAAAAACCCCTAGTACCTGATTTTCATGATTTTTTTCTTAGTTAATTTCATAGGTACATCATTTGACAACTGATTTTGCAGGTCTTTGTTATTAATAAACAAATAAAAAGTTAGCATATAATACCAACCGGTAGACTATATTAGAACATGTTTCAGATTTTATGCATCTTTATGGAAATTATTCCTAGACAATGCTTCTTTTTTGACTCTGTTATAAAAAGAAATATTTCGATGTTTCAGTTTGGAAAACTGTTGTGTCAGATCAAAAGGAAATTTACTAGGGTATAAAACCGAAAAGAATCACGCGTCACGTCACACGTGAATTTAAGAGTGAATATATTAGATACACAAGTACATCTAACAGATAAATAACTTTTATAATTTAAGATTCAATTCTGCCTATTAACTAATAGAAGAATTCATTTAATTTTTTTTTAAAAGTACTACTTTAATATACAATGTAAAGAAGTTTCACTTCTTAAGCCTGTACACTAACACACGCATGCCCGTTTTTATGAATACGTTAATATTTTTGATAAATCGATATGACAAATACATTATTGTAATTGGTATTATCCCATTTATTTCTATTATATTTACCTGTCTGACTTTTTCGCCTTCTTCTTAGCCTTTTTAGGAGGTGGCTCCCTATCTCCTAGCAAATTTTTGTCACACCTGTAGCTTAGATGACCTTCTGCTCCACATTCATAGCAAAAACTCTTATCTGGATAAACCTGGAATCAAAAATGGGCATACTGTATTCTACTATACGCTCTTAAGTTTAAAATGTTCACTTAGAAATTATATTAAGGATCAATGTCAAATATAATGCGGATGAAACGCACACGGATTCTGTTTGGTAATTACATTAGACATACTTAACACAACATTAATCATGAAAAACATTACCCTTGATAATACAATTGTTGTTACCTTTATATTTTATTGTTGATGTGAAATACCTATTTTTTTGGTAATGTATACTAGGTGTGTGGCCAGCGTGCGAGTATTCACAGAAAATGACTCTAAATAGGAATAACTTCGGGTTGTATAGGGTTGTTCGGAAAGTCATTTCGTTTTTTTCCGACAGAGGATTTAATTGTATTCTTTTGCACCCAAGTTCACATTTAAGCCGTATAATTTTTATATGCTTTGAGAGCTCATATAGCAAGGCTTGTGTGTGAAAAATTCCAATTAATTCTACGCAGTAGTTTTTGGTTGGTGCCCTTTTAAATATGGAGAGCGATAAGCAGCATTTTCGACATATCTTACTGTTTTACTACAGAAAGGGTAAAAATGCTGTTCAAGCCAGAAAGAAATTGACTGATGTGTATGGAGAAGGTGTGTTGACAGTACGCCAGTGCCAGAACTGGTTCGCTAAATTTCGATCCGGCAATTTTGATGTCGAAGATGCACCACGTTCGGGAAGGCCGGTTGAAGCTGATAAAGACGCGATAAAGGCATTAGTTGATGTGAACCGGCGAATAACAACACGTGAGATCGGATTGAGGTTAAATTTATCAAATTCAACAGTTTATGACCACTTGAAAGGCCTGGGATTATCCTCGAAGCTCGATGTATGGGTTCCCCATGTTCTCACAGAGAGAAATCTGTGTCGCCGCATTGACGTCTGCGATTCGCTTCTCAAACGTCACGAAAATGATCCGTTTTTGAAGCGCATCATCACTGGGGACGAAAAATGGGTTGTATACAACAACGTCAAACGCAAGAGGTCATGGAGCAAAAAAGATGAACCGGCTCAAACCATTTCCAAAGCCGATATTCACCAAAAAAAGGTGATGCTGTCTGTTTGGTGGGATTTTAAAGGAATCGTTTTTTTTGAGCTTTTACCGGATAACACAACGATTAATTCGGAAGTCTACTGTCATCAGCTGGACAAACTGAATGATGCACTTCAACAGAAAAGGTCAGAACTAATCAACAGGAAAGGTGTAGTGTTTCACCAAGACAACGCGAGACCTCACACAAGTTTGGTCACTCGCCAAAAGCTTTTACAGCTTGAATGGGATACAATGCTACACCCACCATATTCTCCAGACCTGGCACCATCGGATTATTATTTGTTCCGGTCACTCCAAAATTTTTTAGACGGTAAAACCTTCACCTCAAATGAGGAGGTCAAAAACCTCCTCGATCAGTTTTTTGCCAGCAAAGACCAAAAATTTTATGAGCGTGGAATTATGCTACTACCAGAAAGATGGCAAAAGGTGTTGGACCAGAACGGTCAATATATAATTTAATAAAGTATTTGTTTATTATACGAAAACTGTCTTTCATTTCCACAAAAAAAAAACGAAATGACTTTCCGAACAACCCTATAGTTTGATTTAGCCGTCTAGTTTGTTTTTTAAATTTCTACAAGCAAATTTGACTGTAAATAACACCCTATGCAAAAATACAAATACACTCGTGGCTGAAAATACAAATGATACGGGTGCAGCAACTATCCCTTTAAAATTTTTTACACTTGTCACATGAGAAAAGTCAGCGTTTCCTGTTATTTCGCGTGAACTATTTTGGGGATTGTCTTCATATTTAAAATTGAGGATTTCGTCCCTACAGCGTCATAAGAATTTTGACACCAAACCCAATCAACTGCAAATGTCAGCTGATTGTAGGAAAATTCTCCGTAAGTTGGTGGGAATCAGTTGCTTTTTTTTTGTAATATTATTGTTAACGTTTGGTAATTGTGCATTGAAATTTACAGTTATAAATTACGTGTCAAATAAAAACCATTGATTTCTTACATGGCATTTACATAACGTTAGAGCGTATGCTCCCATGTTCCATGTGAAGTTGACCTAATATAGCCCCATGACGACGATTATTATGTTGTTTTCAATAGAATAAATATATAAAGGCTACGGAATATTTAGAAGTGGTTCACAAAGAAGTCTGGCCACCCAGTATTCTGCATAACTTTAGGAAAACCACTTTAACACTTATCATGTGTTAGGATTGTAAAGCTCGTACTATATAATACTAGTAGTTTTATTAACTTTAATTTCCAATAACCAATCATGAACATGCACCTATATATAATAATTGCATTTCCTCGTACTTTCTTCCTAAACACCAATCATGAAGATCGAAGGTGACATGACAAGATGCGAGCACTAGAAATCATATAAAATGGGCGAATGAACACGAGAGAAATCAGAAAAGCTTCCTCTCAGACTATTACTTTGCTGCAAAGCTACCCAATTTAGCTGTAAAGATACCCAAATCTAGCTACAAAGCTACCCAATGTTTCCCGCCAGATTTTCAGAACTACGTTCATTATGAGCCGGTGCAGCCTCCTACAGAAGACGCCACCGAACAACAGCACCACCGTCGCGCCATCGTCCCCCGGTGCCGCACAACATCCCAGTAATTGAAGTCCCTCGGAACCCCGCACCGACAACAGTAGTACCATCGATCGCCACTCGTCCTCCACCGCCCACACTAGCAAATCCACTGCCTCAGCAAAAACCTCGACCCCAGAACACTCGATGTCTTTTACAGGAATTGTTTGGCTCCTGTTCGAACAGTGATTGAAAACAAAACTAATTGTGCGATTTTTTCATTTATTAACTCATTCCTACCCAGGGCAAGCGGGCCGTTTGCGACCCATCTACGAAAAAAAAAAAAATGTACCTCGCCGTTTTTCGTTTTGCACGGGGTAGTAATGAATCGATTGTATATGGTAGGCTTACCGGTAGCGCTCTGATGTGATTTTAGTACATTTTCCGCCACTGACCAGTAGCAGCACCTAATTGATTTTGAAGATGGCAGAGGCGACTTTGCGCTCTCGTCAGTAGTAAGTAAAAAAGCCAAGTGTTAAAATAATGTATTTTATATGTATCTGTCATAAAAGAATATCGGCTGAGTCAGGAAAATCGTTTATATAATTTTTGGTTTGTGATATATTAGTGACAAAAGATAGGGTGGGTTGGGAAAAAACCGCCCGACAATTTTGATACTTGATTCGTCGCAGGTTGCGATTTTTTAACACTATCAAACTATCATAGAAAACGAACGTTGAATAGGTTTTTAGATAAAATAAAGCAAATAGTAATTACAATTTTGTTGATTATCGCAACTAAAATATCATGTTTGCCCATATTACGGGCGACAGAAATTGACAACCGCCGCAATTTTGGCCGAAGAGCTTAATAAAATGTTGTAATTAGTTCTTTTCTTCTTTACATAAAATACCATTTTAATTAAAATTTTTATATGCTTACCGAAAGCTTACCTTTGGCATGTAGATTAAGAATACACATATCTGTTTTAGAAGCTGTCTCTAAATTGCACTTTCACTGCAAAATCAAGCTGTCACATAAAAAAAGACGTAAAAAACACTTTCTTGTTGAAATAAGCGGATTTTTTCGTTTGTTAGGTACGAAACAATGCCTTAACCATCCGTTTCACATGTATTACACTGTGTTGGGATTCGCTTCCAGCGGGTCGTTTACGACCCACGTCATAATTTCAAGTGTTTGAACATTTTTTGAGTATTTTGACATATATGAACAAGTTCAAAAGACAAAAACAAAAAATTGGAAAAAAACAAATTCTAGGGAATGGGTTACTTAACTTCATTTTGGTTTTATTGTTATTATTCGCATTTATGTTATGTTCTTATTTATTCATAAATAGTAGTTCGTACGGTAATTAAATGTTTGGTCAGTGTTCGGCCATTCATCTAATAATACCGTTCATCACGAATCAATAAACGAAAACGGTTATAAGTAACAATACATTGCCAAGTGAAAATTGGCAAGGGCAAACCAAGAATGTTCATTCGGAGGATTCTTAGTGCAAACAAGTATAAAGTTATTCAGTTATCGAAAAAGAATGTCTCGCAATGACTTGGGCTAGGAATATGTCAAAACAAAATTTGTGCATCGATTTATAAAATCAAAATCACTATGTATTAACGAATTTATACTGAAATTTTGAAATTACTGTTGTAACAAGTTGACTAAAGCAGATTGAAAATTAATAATTTGAAACCACTAAACTTGCATTTTGGTCAAATTGTAGGCAACAATACAATTGAAGTTTTTGATGAAAACTTGTACCATCAATACACAGTGAACAGCCGATATAGATGTGAAGTATTAGCTCAAAACAAACCGAAAATAAAGGAAAACAAGTTAATCGTCAGAACATCGACAGATGAATTTCCACTGGTTCACGAAAACATCTTTGTCTAGCTGGTAACACAAAGTCAACATATCGTATTTAAACAATACCAAAATTAGGTGTTAATTAGGTGCTGAGATTAAAAATTAAGTGCTTTTTAACTTACACTGCAACGTAATACTCATTTAAGCATATGAAGCTAAAAGCTGACATATTATCAAATTGATATGGCTTAATTTGGCCTGATATGACCAATTTCCTTATCAAGTCATAACAGGAAACATGAAACATACACATGGGCATACCAAACCATAACAGGTCAGACATAGACTACCATGACGCTATGTCAGCAACACAAATTTGAGTGTAGTACCTAATTAGCACCTAAACAACTAGTATCCGACCGAAAGAGGATTTGCTACCGAAACCGTAACCGAAATCGAATCTTCGGTATCTGTTTCAGTTTCGGCCGAAACCGAAACTGTTTCAGGCATGTTAACAATCTATTGTTTACTGAAATTTGGCTTATATACACTTATACAGATAGTTTAAGCGTGTTAAATAAAATAAAAAAACAATAATTGAAGTATGTGAAAAAATAGTAATTTATTTGAAATAAATTATTTCTTTCGATATTACTGCTACGAACTCTTCCAAAATCAACCGAGCGACGTGCAATAATTCAAGAACGCAGTTTCGGTGCGGCCGAAATTTAGTAAATTTTGCTGCCGAAACTGATCTTTTGAATCTCAAACGCGCTGTTGAGGCGGCAGGTAAAAATTGATCTGTGTTCTGTAGAAACTGTCTACGACGCGCTGATGAAATCCAAAAAGACCGAAACAACGATTCGCGTCTGGCAGTTTCGACAGAATACTGAGCACATGGAATTTGTTTTTTCGATTTTGGTAACGTGTCTATCACGTAATGGTGAGCTACGCCGTGGATTCAGTTCAGCAAGTAGATATCCATTTATTTAAATCGACCTTTTTGAGCATAATTAATTGAAAATAAATGAAATTTAGCATTGCACTACACATGGCGTTTATCGCGCCATTTGTGGTATTTTATAATACACTCTTGAAAATAACAAAAATATGTATTTTTGTAGGGTTAAAATCAATGCATTAGCAAATTAACTTTATCCTTTTCCTAATTATTTTGAGGTCGTCTGTAGTGAGTAAAGTTAATTCAAAAAATTAGTTCACTAATGCAATATGTATTATATTATTCATCTTTTTATAAACGGATGTTAGGAAATTTCAGTGCGGAAAGGTTAAATTTGCACAAAAACGTTTAGGTAATTGTACAAGACATGTAAATTATTATAGTTATCAAAAAGCTTTCAGCAGTTGTTGCAATGTGACGATGAGGTTTCCGATGTTGATATGCTAATAGACACAAAATCCCTCATTATTCTTTCCCGTATATTGGCAACTATATCGAATATAATAATATAATTTGACTTACTGATGTTAGACAAGCAGTAGTGATCAATGTTCTTGTTAATAAATTGGTTACTTATTTTATTAGTACCTACAAAAAATACATACTTGGACGAGTAAGGCATTTGAGGGACGACGCATTTTTATCAACAATTATTAAACAATACATACGTTTCGCACGCGACATTTGAGAGTAATTTATAACATTCATTATACCTACCACTACTGTTAACTGGTTAGCTAAAAAGGAAAAACAGGAAATGAGTCACGGTATTTACATAGGTAAATATGTCATCACATACACTACAATCCACCCCCACAACCCCAAATCGATAGGACACAGGAGGAGCCGTTTGTTTAGATAACTACCGTTTTAGTAGGGGAGCTCAAGCGGGGATTTTGCGAGTTACTCGAGCGCGTCAGAAAATCATATGGGGAGAAAACTTGCACCCTGTAATATACTCCTACCATATATGAACCCTTAATATAGTGGGGTGCGTTGAGGGCAACCCGTAAGATTAGTAAAAAAAATCCATCCTCAGAAAAACTCTAGCGCGTGAGCTTAAGAGAATCTCATGATTTTTGGAAACTGTCATGTCCCGACCATGAAGAAGCGGATACAAAAGCTGTATTTTTGGCTTGTCAAATGAAATAAAATTCTACTGTTACTATCAGAACTTCCGATACAGACATCGTTGTAATTATGTTAGCCAACATGGAACACATTACATCTTCGGTAAAAGTCTGGTTTGATCTTGGAGTAGATAAAACACGCCGATATATCGACATTTCCGCTCTTCGTGTGCTAACGGGATGTGATTACAACCCAGCTTTTTACAGACGAGGCAAAAAAAGACACTTTAGAGATTTTAATGGGATTTATAGCTTTTCAAAAAGCACTTGCAAACTTGGGTTCTGAAGCTTATCCTTAAGCATTATCTTCCACCATGGAATCTTTCATCTGCCATTTGTACGGATTAAAAAAACTAGATGTCAATAGTGCTAGAATGGAAATATTTAATAAAACGTACAATGTGACTAATACGTCTCAGCCCTTTTCATTAAATGTGCGTAATTACGACGCTTATAATTTGCCGCCTTGCCGAACAGAGATACAGCAACATTTATTGCGAACAAAATACATCGCATGCTTGTAGAGAAATGCGCACAATCATATTCTTACGGAGATGTCACCAACAAACTGTGGACAGAAAAATGTGGATGGAAAATTAGAGCCAACTTGGTTCATTGGAAACCAACTTCCTGAAGCATACGAAGATATCGTCATAACACCTGACATTCTTGGAGATATTTTTGATTCAGGTACGTTTCCTTTTTAATACTATTTTATCATAAAATTAATACAAGATTGTAAAGTATCATAACGTATCATAAAGTTCACGGAATCGAAAAAGTGGGAACCAACTTCGAAGAAGAATTCAGTAAGGATGAAGATTAATATTTTGTATCTACTTTATTTTGTATATATAAATCGTTATGGGCAATTTTACTGTTCCCGACAAGTGGCGGATTTCTTCTATGTCCATTGATACAGCACACTTCGGGCGAGCAGGTTCCTGCGATGGTCAACACGGTGATTCATATAGAACTTGCTAACTTACCTGTGCTCTGTTGTTACACATATGAGAGTGTATTTTACATTACAAAAATATATTTGTTCTTCTTTTCATTTATTAACAAATCAGGAGTGCGATAAGTGACCTACTGTGAACGCTCTTATTTTGTTCCGGCGAAATTGCTTGTTCCCCCGAGTAATGCAACTATCTATCCCGTAGGAATTTGGACTTGTGAGTAAACAATTTTAATTATATTCTATACTGCCTGTTTGATCTGCACCACAATTAGTATTTTGGTTGAATCGTTTCTAATTTTGTAATAAAAATGAGTCGCAAAAGTCGCGAAGAAAGACATTCGAAAGACAATTCAAAACGTTATCGTCATAATGATAGTGATAATAGTAGATTTTTAAGACTTATAGAAAATAAATTTGAGCAATTAGCAGCTCTAGGATCGCGATATACTCCGTCACCGCCGCCGCCAACTCTACCCGAGCTGATGCCGCGTACGGCGCGGGTTTGTTTGCAGTAAAACCAAACTTATTCACCGCGATTCTCGACACCGCTCATCGATGAACCCAGCTCCTCGCGAGGTCCGGTATCGTCCCGTGAAACTTCAGCTCCAGCACAATCACCAATCCAACGCTACGTTGGCCGCATGGAACAGATATCCGAATTTGATGTGTCAACGGATAGTATTACTATATGTCAGTGGTTAAACAAAATCGATTCGGTTGGAGAACTTTATGGATGGGACGATAAGACACGAATATTTTGTATGCTTAACAAACATACCAGCAATGCTAAATCTTGGTATGACTGCCAGACAGAAGTCAAGGCTATTTGGCAATATTGGAAGGAGAAGCTGATGACTGCTTTTCCTTCGGTCCGAAGTGTTGCCGCAATAATGAAAGAATTCGTAAACAATGAAAGGCAATCTAACCAAGATGTTGTAACCTTTTATCATAGGAAACTTCGTCTCGGTAGACATTGCAATTTACCAGACAACACCATCAACGACATAATTATATCAACGCTCAATAATAATCTATTGCAGGTCAGCGCACAAGCTGCCGGATGCAAAACAACAGAACAGTTATTAAAATTTTTAATCGAATCTGACCATTCTAGCTTTCTAAAAATAACAAACAACACTAAACATGATGCTAAAATAAAACCAAAATTACAGTCACATAAAAACAGTATCAACTGTTTCACATGTGGAAAACCAGGTCATAAGTTTAGAGATTCAAACCGAAGTGAGACGTGTACTTATTGTAAACAAACCGGCCATTCGCGAAATAAATGCTACAAACTAAAATCAAACTCAAACACGACTAAAATAAATTTTCTTTCAAAAGACGACGATATCATGTACTGGCAACAATCAATCAAAACCAAGTGTCAGCCTATATTGATTTTGGTAGTGCCTGCAACATCATGAGATTGGACTCAGCAAATACCCTTAATTTACAAATAGACCATAATAAAGAAATAATATTACAAGGTTATGGTGGGGCAAAAATTGTGTCAATTGGTGAAGCAGAAGCAAAAATTGCAATCGACAATGTTCAATGCAACGCGCCAATTGTAATAGTCGACAACAAATATCAAGATTTGCACGTAATTATTGGTCGTGCCCTTACTGACTTACCAAAGAGCAAACAGCCTAACATTCCATGATGATGAAGGTTCCAATTTAACAACATACTTAATCGATGACATCACGAAATTTCCCCTAAAAGTGAATGAGGAAACAAAGATACCTCCCGAAGTAAACCGTATATAAATTTGATGTTCTCTCCTAAATGGAACACTACAATCGAATTTTTCAGAACAACAGCAGGGTGAAAACAAAATCATTGTTCCATTGAAAGATATTGAAATAATAAATGGCTTAGGACATCTTACAATTTTCAATTTGAGTAAAGTGACAGCTATAATCAAACCAGGACAATGCGTAGCAAGGGGAATCTCTGTGGAGCAGTCCTCAGAGACTGAAGTACTCGTGAATTCTACAGCATTGACCACTGATGAAACAATTAAGCTGGACAAGTTGCTGCATAAATTTCAGCTTTGTTTCGCAAAGAATAACTCAGAACTGGGCAACACCCATGTAGAAATGATAATTAAATTAACAAGTGAAAAACCTGTTTGTTACAGGCTTTATCCGTTATCCTATCATGAGAGAAAACAAGTTAGAGAAATTGTTGATGACTTGTTAAAGACTGATATAATTGAACCCTCAAACTCCCCTTACGCCAGTCCAATTCTTTTAGTCTCAAAAAAATCGGTGAAGTAAAGATGGTCGTTGACTATAGAAAATTAAACACCGTCACTGAAAAAGACGAATACCCACTACCCCGCATAGATCAGCTGGACAGGCTAGCGGGAAACAAATGGTTCACCACCCTTGATCTAGCAGCAGGCTATCATCAGCTACGCGTAGCAAAGGCCAGTAGGCCCTACTCCGCCTTCATTACGCCAGACGGGCATTACCAGTATAAGAGAGTCCCCTTTGGCCGTACAAACGCACTTGCAGTATTTCAACGGGCTATAAACGAAATACTCGGACCGTTACGTTACCCTTAGAAAAGATTGCTTCCATAAAACAGTCAGATTGGATTGAATCTGTTCAATATATGGACGACGAATGCAAATCAATAAAGCAACAGGTAGAAGCAGGAAGTTGTGAAGAGGATTATTTCCTTGTTAATGGAAAGCTATGTCGAGTGGTGAATGGAGACAACAAAATCGTAAACCTAAAGATGTAAGATGGCGCATCAGCAATTGTACCATGATGATAATAGACATCCCGGCATTAAAAAAGTATTAGAGGCAGTCAAACAAAAATACTGGTTTCCCCAAATGAGTAAATTATAACAAAATACGTTGAAAGCTGTATAGACTGTTTATGCACGAAAAGACCAACCGGCCGACGACGGAGACGTCTCCATCCCATCACAAAGATCTGTGTACCATTCCATACACTTCATTTAGACCATTTGGGACCATTTGTGAAAAGCTTAAACGGAAACGCATATTTACTAGTCGTAGTGGGTGGTTTCACTAAATTCACATGGTTGGAAGCCGTACCTAATACAAGCTCTCAGTATGTGACACGAACCCTTGATTTCTTGATTAAGTTCTTCGGAGTACCAGAACGTATTATTACAGACCGGGGTAAAGGATTTACCAGCAAAACAATGCTAGATTTTTGCAAAGAACACAATATAAAACACGTGCGTTGTGCTACGGCGTGTCCAAGAAGTAACGGGCAAGTTGAGCGCTTTAATTCAACCGTGTTAGACGCTATATGATGGCCTCCGTAGGAGACGAATACCACAAATGGGAGAATAAAATAAAATCGGTTCATTGCGGGATTAAGGGTACAATCAATTCTAGTACAGGGAAAACGCCTTCCTAATTACTATACAGGTTCAGTCCTAGATTAAAATTCGACATAAACATAAACGAAACAGATCAGGCAGACAATTACAAACAAGATTTTGTTTTTTACTCGTTATTCGTGGTATTAATTAATAAATGGTATGATGGGTCTCTAAAGGCCTTAGAAGTTGAAAGACACTTTTCTTGACATTCATTCAGACATTCAAAATGGTATGGTGGGTCTCTAAGGGCCTTAGAAGTTGAAAGACACTTCTCTTGTCATTCATTCAGGCATTCAAAGTGGTATGACTGGTCTCTAAGGGCCTTAGAAGTTGAAAGATACTTCTCTTGTTATTCATTCAGGCATTCAGTGGTATGACTGGTCTCTAAATGCCTTAGAAGTTGAATGATACTTCTCTTGTCATTCATTCAGGCATTCAAAGTGGTATGACTGGTCTCTAAGGGCCTTAGAAGTTGAAAGACACTTCTCTTGTCATTCATTCAGGCATTCAAAGTGGTATGACTGGTCTCTAAGGGCCTTAGAAGTTGAAAGATACTTCTCACGTCATTTATTCATGCACTAAAGTCAGACCAACGATATTATGAACCATCTAACCCTAATAGTAAAAATAAAATATATGTCTCAGTCGTGTGATGGGTCTAGGAACCCTAGGGATTGACAGAAACTCCTCTTGTCGCTGACTAAATTAAAGAATAGAATGCTTCGCGCACTATAAACGGTTCATTAAACTATTCGTTTAGAAGTAGCAACATAGTTGATTGATTATCTTCTACATCCAGGAATGGTCCCGGGACGTGACCAACGCAGGATGGCCGATTGTAAGATAAATCGTTATGGGCATTTTTACAGTTCCCGACAAATGGTGGATTTCTTCTATGTCCATTGGTACAGCACACTTCGGGACTTTGTCGAAAACAGGCGAGCAGGTTCCTGCGATGGTAACAACAGTAACAAAAAAGAGAAACACCAAAATCATGTTTCTTTAAAATTGTCAGATTAACAGTACCCCTCTATATAATTGTCAGATTATCATCCTGGAGGACGAAGAAATCAAGTTGATCCCTCTGCATAAAAATCTGACGCGCTCGAGTATGTCAAGCTCACACTTTTTTTTTACAATTTTAAAAATTAGCCATGACTTGGTCACGTTTAAATCGTCAGTCATTTGAATAGGACACTTTCTTGAGTTCACTTTACATTGACCTTGAATATCTGACACGCTCGAATAACTTTTTTTTTTGTTTTTCCACCTCTCTTTACGCCCACCTCCCTTTAGTTAATCGTCAGATTTACATCTATAGGTTATCAGAAAGACAAGCACGATGGTGGCTACAGGTTCTAGATTATGACTTCGAAATCAAACAAGATGTGCCATGTTGATGTACTCAGCCGCAACCCCGTAACTCATGATATAAACCTGGTGGACCCAACTGAAGCTGATTTGATTGTGCCCGCACAGACACAAGACGATCAAATTAATAAAATCAAAACCATACTTTCAACCAAAGAAAAGAACCAAAATACCAAGCAGTATTTTAATAACTTTACCCTTAAAGACGGTAAAGAGTACAAACAACTGACCGATAAGAAAGTGGCTTGGATGTTACCGAAATCGTGTCGTTGGCAAGTTTGCAGATTATGCCACGATGATTCTGGCCACTTCGGGTTTGAGAAAACCCTCCAACGTATCACTCAAAATTATTGGTTTCAACGGATGAGTCGGTTCGTAAAGAAATACGTCCAAGCCTGTTTTAGCTTACTACAAGCATACTTAACATACTACAAGCGACCGACAAGTAAAAAGGAAGGGGAAATGTACCCCATACCAAAGGCAACAGTTCCTTTTCATCCGGTACATCTGGATCATTTAGGACACTTCGAAACCACCAGAAGACATAACAAATATCTTCTGGTGATAGTGGATGGTTTCACTAAGTTTGTCATTTTAGAAGCGCTTATAGACACCAAAGAACGCGGTGTCACAAAAACGTTGAGGAAAGTTATGTACTTATTTGGCGCGCCGCTGCGCATCATCACTGATAGGGGCACAGCCTTCACATCCAAAACAATTCAATCATTTTGCGAATCCCACGACATCAAACACATTTTGAATGCGGTAGCAACCCCAAGGGCGAATGGCCAATGTGAGAGGGTTAATCGCACCGTCCTCAACACCCTAGCTGTCACTGCAGCAGGAAGCTGACCAGTGGGATACATTCGTAAAGAAAATCCAAGGCGCCATTAACTGCACAGCTAATAAAAATACAGGTGTGTCCCCTTTAGAGTTACTGGCCGGTCATAAATGGCGAAACGTCGCCGAGGCAAAGTTACTTACCTGCGTTCAGGAACAGCTTGAAGGCATTGACTTGCAAGAAGTAAGACAAAATGCCAGCATACGCATACTCAATGATTAACAGAAACAAAAAGAAAGGTTTAACAAAACACGAAAAAAAGCGAAACAATATAATGTTGAAGATATGGTAATGGTCTTGAACACCGCGTATCCAGCGACAGGCTCCAGCCACAAATTAATGCCTGTTTTTAAGGGACCTTTTAGGGTCACGAAGGTCTTACAAAATGATCGGTATAGAGTACAAGACGAGAAGGTATGAAAAAGTACAAAACGGTAGTTGCCGCCGACAAAATGAAGTCGTGGATAGTACTAAGAGGTAAGCAATCCATCGGCACTGTCCGATAATTATCTTGGACATCAAAACGATGATGATCCAAGATTCGAGTATGAAATGACAAGGGTCGTTTCATCATAAATTGGCAAGGGCCAAACCAAAGGTTGGAAATGACGAGGGTCATTTTATTGTAGATTGGCGAGGGTCAACCTAACAGTCCAAAATTTGGAAATGACAATGGGTCATTTCCCTTGTTCTGACAAGGGTCAGACTAGTCTCTTGCTCGCAAATGACGAGGGTCATTTCTCCACAGACTGACAATGGTTAGTCGTAGAGCAAACATTTAAAATGACTAGGGTCATTTCAATTCGGACTGACAATGGTCAGCGACGAAATGAACGTTTCGAATTAATGAAAACCATTCGTAACACTATTAATTGACAAAGGGTCAAAATTATTATGATAAAGAAAGTAGGCAAAGAATGACGATGGTCGTTCTTCACCACCCTCACCATGGTTAGAACGATGGTCTGAATCGTGGTGATGCTGTTTTCTGACACTAATTTCACAAAAGACTGGTTCAATAACGTTAATATCATCATTCTTCTTTCATAGATGCAGAGAAGGGTCTAGTTGAGGGATAGTTTCACCTGAGCCACCTAGGGACAGGTGCCTCGTCTACAGGATGGTCGAATGTAAGGCGTCCAGCATCCGGCAGACGAGATAAGGCGATTTGTACATATTCTTGCAACCACTTGAAGGCCAGGACCATTACAAAGAACTGATTCATTTATTGATTTATTATAAACATCGCGATTACCCATATCGTCACGTAGCCACTTGTATATGTACTCATACTGTATTATTTCATAGTTCGAAACATGACTACTTGTAAACTAGGCTTTGATCGTGCAAGTCGGACGCTGGCAAATATACGCATAACGGTTTAAGTAGCATTTTTATTAATTACCCTCACAATAGATAAGAGGAAAGAAACCAGTAACAAAGTAAAAAAACAGTAAGCGATGGCTATAATAGTAAGGTCTACCAGAAGATGGAGCAATCCAATACACCCATAATGACGAATATAATGATAAATGTGTTTAAAAAAACTGTTCAACGTTTCAAACAATTTATTATTATGTTTATGAAAGATATGGGCTAACCGACATGTTCTTGTATTTTTAAGCTGTTCCATTTATTGAATTAATACTGCGAACAGTGAGGTCATTGTATATAAAATGTATTGTATGATTGTATCAATGTCCTGACGAAGACACACTTGAATTTTGTCTGCGAATAAGATATGTTGTGATTTGAATTTGTATTGTTGCAAGAAAAATGGTGTTTCGTGAATAAATATTGTATTTGTAATTAACAATAAATATAAACAAAGAAATAAAAACCATCGTGGAATTCATAAAAGAACACGAAGACTAAACGAACGAAAACTCTTGGTCAGAAGTAGTGAAAAAACAACAAAAAATAAAGTAAACAAAACTAAGCAAGAAGTGGTAGGTGAAGCAGAAATTGGGGCACTGAAAACTATTGCTAAAAAAGGTTTCCAACGACCATTAGTAAAGAACTGGAAGAATATGTAGATGAAATTTTCGGAAGTCATAGTAGAACAGGAAAGCATGTCAAAGTATCCTGTATATTATGCTTCATACAATGTCACAATCAATCTAGCTAGAGGAAAGTAACGATCTGTTACTACGTAATTGTCAATCCTAAAAATCAAAATAAAGTGAACATTATCACCTGTGAATACTTACAAAATTCTCATCTGAAGTTTTTATGCTTTACAGAGACACGATCACAGGATAAGGAATATTGCATTCCTAAATACAAAATAAGCTCATACTACTCCAGGTCTACTAAAAAAGCAGGAGTGACAATTTGGCATGATGAAAATATCCAGACAACACCCATAAAACTGGAAAAATATTGTGTTGATCAGATAACAGAAATATGCGGGGTAGAGTGGCGACCCAACCCCGAGCAAAAACTAATTGTACTAACATGTTATAGGCCCCCCTATTCATCAGTTAACAACTTCAACATATTCATTAGAAGCTTACGTAATATCATGAATCACTTATATACACCAAAACTAAATCTAATTTAACAGGAGACTACAATCTAGGTAAAATAAATCAGGAAAATAAACATAATACATTACATGATGAGCTAATAAGCTACAACTTATCCCAGATGGTCAAGGTGGAAATATTCTAGATTTAGTGTTCTCTAACATCACAATACATTGTACAAAGTCCTTGATAATATCATTTCTGACCAGAGGACGGTGATGGCTAAGTTAGGTATACACAACAACAACAATGAAACAATTATTGTGAGAAACTTCAGCATCAGTAATATTCAGAACTTTAAAGAGCAACTGCAAATGCATGATTAGTCCTATATATACAACAATGAAAAAGTAGATACCGCCTTCAATGAATTTTATAATGTATTTCTGTATTTCTTTAATATACACTTCCCAAGGAAAAGTAAACACAGTATGAAGACCAGTAAGTCTTAGATGACAGAAGAAATCAGAATTGCAAGCCAACACCTTAAGGAAATGCACAGATTGCGGACCACAAACTGGATTTCACAAGAAGAATACAAAGACGCTAAAAATAGACATGTAAAGCTATTAAAAAATACAAAATAAACTTACTAACAGAACAGAATTGAGAACTTTAGTGACAAATCTAAAGAAATGTGGAATATTTCTAAACTAATGAGCAATAATCAAAAACCAAAACAACATAACATAACAATAAAAAAAAACCGAACCCTTATCAGAGATGCAAAAGACGTGGCAGACAACTTTGCAACATACTTTATTGAAGAACCTAAACAAATAAGTAACACTTTAAACAATAAATATCGATACAATGAATGCAAGAAAAATCAAACAAGTCTATTTTTAAGTCCCTTCATAGAGGATGAACTCCTTCAATTACTTAAAGAAAAATAAAGAACAAAAGATCAACCGGCCCAGATGAAATTCCTCCATGGCTAATTAGACAGGTCATAGACGACATCAAGGAACCAATATGCCACATTGTAAATCTATCATTCCTAACAGGAAAATTCCCAGACAAATTAAAGATCAGCAAGGTGATTCCAATTTTTAAAAAATCTGATAGAACAAATATGGTGAACTACAGACCTATCACACTATCACAAAGCTTCAGTAAAATCTTTGAATATCGCTATCTACATCGACTAGAAACACCAAATATACAACAAAATTCAATACGGTTTTCAAGCAAAAAAATTTACTGAAATGGCAATAAATAAATTTGTGACTGAGTTAGTAGACCACCGGAAAATAACGAGCGCCCAATAGGAATATTCTGTGATTTCAGCCGCGCCTTTGGTTGCGTGAAGCATGACAAGCTGTTATACAAAATTGAAAAATTAGGAATCAGAGGTATCGCAAAACAGTGGATACAATTATTCATAACAGAAAGAAGACAATCGGTAGTAGTCACACAAAGAGACTCGAATGGGACAATAAAATATAAATCCAAAGAAGTAATAACAGGCATAGGCGTACCACAGGGGTCTGTACTAGGTCCTATCTTAATCCTGCTGTTCGTAAGTGATTTTGAGAGCTGCCTAAAAGGTAAAGTATCTGCAACCCTATACGCCGACACTTCCTTAATTGTGTCACACAGAAATGATATACACTCGGACAAGTATGCAAGGAGATACTCCATGAGGTAAACGATTGGCTTAAGTGCAACTCCCTACATTTAAACAATAGTAAAACAAATTATATGACATTCCATACTACTCAAAGCAGAAATGTAACACAACTGAATATTAACATCGGTAACAATAAAGAAAGATTAGCGCAACAACTATACATGTGTTACCATTGATCCAACATTTACCTGGAAAATCCACTACCAAAACCTAATCTCAAAATTGTCACTTGCTACCTCATTAGAACCCTTAAGCAGATATTTACGACAAAACAGTTACTTTGTGAGTATTGCGCGCAAGTACACTGTTACTGAGGATCCTCTGTAATGGTACAAAGTACAAAAAAGAATCCTACGATGCATGCTTGGAGTAAATCAAAAGACTCCGTGCAAGGACCTGTTTCGGAAACTGAATATACTAACTCTAACAGGTCAATACATCTTGGAGATGAGTACAATTCATAAAACCAAAGCACAATACCAAAAAATAGTGATATGCATAACTATAACACAAGGAGTAAACAAGACATGCACAATAAAAAACTCAACTTGTCAAAGAAACTATTGAGGGAAATGGGAATAATCATATATAATAAACTACCAAATGCAATTAAAACACAAAACACAAGAAAATTCAGGCAATCCCTAAAGCAATGGCTTATGGAGAAATGTTTCTATGACCTAAGAGAATTGTAAGACCACAATAATCGTAATTAGAATAAGACTTTCATTATTGCAATTACTACTTTTATAATTTGTATATTGTTATATTTTATACTCTACATTATATTTTTATACCATTATTCCTATGTATCTTAACGCATCCTATACGTAAAACTTGTACATCAACGGAAATAAAGACTATTATTATTATTTCCCTGGTCTTTTCAGTTTACACTGGTAACTTTGAGCAAGTGAAGACGGGCTAATGCCAAAGAACCTCACTCACATCTTTTGCAAAATGATATTGAAACCATTTTCTGTACCTTAATTTTATACAGCTAACATCTGCGCACTATTCCGCATGTCAAGAATTACTGATTTCTGTAGACTTATGTACGTAAGCTTATGCAGTTTCAACTCAGAGAGGCCAGCGTGTAATGTTTTAGGTATAACCGCCTATTGATGATATTATTATTGGAATAATTCAAACTGTGTTCTGATTCCACATTTCTTTTATTTCATCTGCCAAAGGAATATATTTTTGAATTTTCTCAATGTTTATGTTTAAGATTTTCAGTGTTTGATACAGCAACATCTATTAGATAGGTTGTTTTAGTTTCTTTGATGGTCAGTGTCATATCAGGTCAGTTATGATTAACTGTTTTGTCTGTAATTATGTCTCTATCCCAATAAAGCTTGGTTACGTGGTTTTCTAATACATTTTGTGGTTGGTATTTGTAGTACGGCTCTATCTGATCTATGAGTTATGATTTTTATAATTTATGTTCGCAATGGTGGAATTTTCGAAACTAAGTTTTTTGTTCGAATACCAATCTAATGTAAAGGTTCTGGTATGGGCTACAAACTCTCATCCTATAGAAATCATTAGTACCAAATATACCAGTGTTATTAGAATAGAAATAATGTTATAACTGAAAAAAATCCTCTGAGCCTTACTCAGATTTTTTCGTTGGAATCTGTGTTGTATCATTACGACAGTCTCAAAACTATGTATGAGACATCTGCCAGTAAAACTAGGCATAAAAGTATACAATTGCCAACTAGAAAAAAGGCTGTTAGTAATAAGTGTAGCTATTATAACTCTATAAAAGTCTTCAATAAACTACCTAATAGTTTAAAAACATATAATCTATTGATTCTATTTGTAATACTTGATAGTCTAATGATTGTGGCTTCGCATTTCAATGTTGATACAAATAGTACATTTACCTTTGTTACTAATTTTAAAGTCTACATGCAAAATATTAATTTAGATTTAATTTAGTTTTAAGTTATTATATTGTTCTTTTATCAGTCCCACCAACAGATTATAGTATTTATCTCTGTGGGGGTACATGGATACTTTATAATCTATGTATTTTGTATTTGCTGGTTAAATAAATAAAAATAAAAATAAATTAGTAAATTGTCCAAAAAACAAACAGTAAACAGCTAGTAAATCTAGTAAAATAGATATGCCAGTTAGCACATCATACAATACTAACACTATGAATATAACTGTCTATCATTTATACAAATGCACCATGAATCTCTCAGCCTATTTTTATTATTTTTCATATTAATTTACAGGTTAGTTTTTAAATGAAATGTAACAGTTTATGAGAAGAAAGTGTGGTGACTTTCCAACTTTTACTTGCAACAGCTGCTTTTGTAATAATAAGCCACTCTTTGAAAACTACAAAAAACTTGCTGCAACTAGATTTTATCATAAGTATCATTAAATTCCTGGTTTTACCTTCAGTATAAAATAGTCAGCAGGTAAATAATTTCACTATCTTTATAACTAATGCATACTACATTTACACAAACAGAATATTTCCACTTAATTAAAATATTTACCCTTTTCCGAATAAACTCAGTACTCCTACCATTATCATTCGCAATGCTTGCTTTTAATGTTCTTCCAAATAACTACAAAAATTTCTGGCAGTTAACAGAATTGTTACACATTTACAATATACTTACTTCCTTCATGTGAGTATTTTCTACACACTTTTTGGCGTCTTCTCTACATAAGTACAAGAGAAATGCAACGCCTCTACTTTTCTTGCTTGTTCGATCTTTTAACACAGTCACTCTGTAAACATAATAAAATATGGACCTAATTATGGTCATGGTGAAAAAATTTATTAGACGCAAACCTTACTAGTCGACCATATTTTTCAAATATTTTATGAAGATCATTGTTTTTCAATTCGTACGGTAGATTAGATATATACACCGTACTTTTACTGGGCACTAAACCATAACTCATTTTATTTTACCAATAACATACTTCATGTCCATAGATAACAGATATACATAAGGTAATAGATGCTCGACTCGAATGCGGCTGATATGCGCGCCCTCCAGCATGATTAGTTAATAACAAATAAAAAAGGCGCGCACTTTAAATGTTTTAGTGAGCTGTTGTTGTGGATAGTCATTGTCAGATTAACAGTACCCCT
>NW_020439413.1:1167421-1197036 GCF_000699045.2 Agrilus planipennis | reverse complement strand
GAGTGGCTTCGCTCGTCTACGGGATGAAGGGGCTTGATATGGGAGTGGAAGGGAGAAGAAAAAGACATAACAAAATTATTTATTACTGCTTACTCTCTCGTACTTATAGAAGGGTATGGAGTGACTCAAACTAACCTCATGATAAGGTAACAGGTATGGTGTTTAAAATCGGCAAAACAAAATCAAATTGAAAAACAAAAAATGCTCACAATATTCACTTTTACACATGTAGCAACGGTATAACACATATTATTTTTATCAACTATGATTTTACGGTTAGCGTTATTCTCATTGTTTGCAGAAACTATACATTTCTTTATATTTAGCATCGCATGGATACGGATTTTTTTTCGCCGTATTTTTTCACAAATTTCAATACAATTTATATCTTCATGTGGAGAAAAATATACATACATCACTTATTGGTAAAATTTGTTTGCTCTTAAGTAAGAATGTGTTATCGGGATCTTTTGTAGTCAGTCAATAATACTTTAAACTACAATCGTTTTACCGTTGTTAGATTTAATGCTTCAGGTGTCAGTTGTCTGAATACCGAGGGTATTATCAAACGAATTTGCCTCATCGAGCCCCCATAAGGTAGATTTAATTGTAAGTATATACATGTGAGGTTTGCTCCTCTAGGCCCCTATGAACAACCCATAAGGCAATCCTCATTTTAGTATCACCACTTTTTTTGGTGGGGCTTTCATAAGGAATCTATTGGGCAATCCATATATCGGCATGCCCCTTGTTTGCCACATGAGGCTCGCACGCTATATGGACATGCCCCTTATAAATTCTAGTCGTGTAGTAATGGTGTACAGCAACACTTACCGGAATTTGTGGCAAGGCAACTGAAGGAGGGGCTCCTAGGGAAACAGCAATTATCGGTTACTGTGAAAGCTTTAAAAATAATTAAAATTATAGTGTTGTGTTCATAATTATTACTACTGCAGAGGAAATCATAAGTAAACTATCAAGCGAACAGAATACAATTTTCTTAATTGAGTATGAATGGCTTCATAATTAGAGTTCGGAATATATGCACTAAAAAATAGCAAATATAAGCATTCAAATATGCTTCAAAAATCGTCAAAATATGTATTATTATATGCATTAATATGCATTTATATGCATTTAAATTTTAAATAAAACACAAAGAAATTCTGATAACATTTGTATTTATTTAAATTACAATATCATAACTTAAATGTTTTTCTAAATTTTCCATACTGTTTATGTTAATTAATTGCTTAAAACCCGAATATTTATAACATATAAAAAAACGACAGTTTGTAAACAGAAAACGTTCTTTCCACTTCGCAAGAAGTCACAGGTGCATATTTAAAATATGGCAAAAAATTAAGCAGAATTTCAGGATTTTGTGTCGTTGTATGCCCTTCTAAAATGCTGTTTATGTTAATTAATTGCTTAAAACGCGAATTTTTATCGAGTACAAAATTGAACTTATTTTTAATTTTACATCCTTTAGAAGAACAAGAGTCAATTTTTTCTTTAGCAGAAATAAAAGCATTTATACTTTCGCTTAGCGACAGACCTCTAGTTTCTAGTTTTTCGATACATTTTGAAAGAAAAACAAAATTAGTTTCGATATACGCTAATACATGAGGATTATTTAAAATAGTTTTGCATTTGTTAATAGCCGTACTGTCGGAAGAATCAATCATTAAGTTATCGTCATTGGCCGGGACAATAGAAATGAAAAGCCAAATAAATGTTAAAATTGGGGTCGATGATAAATAAGTGAGTTTCTCTGAAGCAACAACAATTTTGAACCACTAATGGGTCGAGATTGGCTTGAAATACTATATCCTCATTGAAGAGACTTACAAAAGCCACAATCAACACAATCTTAAAAGATTGTGAGACTTAACAGACGCCCTAAACACAAATCGAGTTAACGGAAGATTCAGGACAATACGTAATAGTGAATACACACAAAGGAATATTCCGTTTTAAACGTCTAATATACCTCGCGGGTGCTGCAACAAAAATTAGGAAATTCATATGGGGATGGAAACTCGCATTATTGACAGGCCAAACACATTCAGCATTTACTTCACCCACATAGAGGAATGTCCATTTTGGCAGCTCAACGCCTGCAACATTCGACCACAATATTAACGGGCTACGATTGTAATAGAGTTCATACGAAAAGTAATCACCTAGATGCGTTGTCAAGACACTCTTATGAAGAAACTATTAAGATATAGTTTATACTGCACAATTAAGGAACCTACCAATAAGTGTTCAAGATATAGCGGATGGAACCGAAAACGACCCCACCCTCAATAATGTATTCGACGAAGTGCGTACATGTTGGCAAGAGTATAATAAAGATCCTGATGTTGAAGTGTACTTCAAATGCAGAGAAAATTTATAATAAAATAAAATAGTCGACAAGTGTAGAATGTTCGGGGCCAGAATAGTAATTCCAACAAGCCACTTTCAAAATGCGTTTCGTAAATTAAAATTGATCCGGTATTAGCAAAGTTATCGCGTTTGTATATAAGTCAAAAACTTTGCCAGATTATTAAACAGCTCCCTAGGCACTCCAAATCAACAGATTGCAATTTAGCAAATTGGATTCAGAAATATAGGCGCCACTCTGTATGTCAAAAAACATTTGCAATTTATTCCACACAGCGAAAATTGTAGTTAGTATTACGCAAATACTATCATTTCAAGTTTTCTTTAGCCAAGTATGAAAGTCTTAATAGTAATGTAAGCATATGAAGAAAAATCCGCAAATTAATATATAGTTTTACGATTTCTTTTCCACTTTTGTACATTTTTGCAATGGAAAAAAAATGAATTTTGTGATTTGCAAACAACTGCACTTCATAGGAAATTTAATTACGAAAATTTTTCTGCCTCACTATTTCAGATATTTTCCCCAATTTGCTGACAAAAATTGACCTTCTTTAACTTTCGTCACCTTCTCTTCAAAAAAAAGTTGAGCGCACGGATTCACGTGACCACTAGTCAAAATATCTTTCTTTATGGCTCTTGGAAGTGTTTCCAACAAAAATGTCAGAAACATTTATAAATCGATTCTTATTCCACGCATTGAGACTGTAGCTACCTCGAGATTTTTGGTGGACTACTGCTCAGAAACGGTTAGATATAGGCCTCTGAAAATGTAATAAATCGTGGTATCGCATTTTTAAACACGTTTCTGATCATCCACTTTATTTTCAATCCTCGCATAGAGGCTATAGCTATCTCGAGTTTTTTGGTGGCCGACTGCTCAGAAACGGTTAGAAGTAGACTTCTGAAAAGGTTATAAATCGTCGTATCGCATGCTTTAAAGACGCTTTAGGCCATCCATTTTATTCTCATTTCACGTTGGAGGCTGTAGCCACCTCAAGTTCTTTGGTGGACGACAGTTCAGAAACGGTTAGAGGTACACTTCTGAATGGTGGTATATCGTCGTATCGCATGGTTTAAAGGCGTTTTAGATCATCAATTTTATTCTCCTCCCACACATAGCGGCGGCAGCTACCTGGAGTTCTTTGGTGAACGACCGTTTGTAAACGGTTAAAGATTGGCTTCTGAAAAGGTCATAAATCATTTTATCGCATGATTTGAGGAAGTTTTAGACCATCCATCATATACCCATTTCACGCATCCGGGCTGTAGTCACCTCGAGTTTTTTTGGTGGACGAAAGCTCAGAAACTGGTAGAAATAGGCTTCTGAAAAGGTTTTCAATCGTCGTATCGTATGCCTTAAAGACGTCTTAGACCATCCATTGTATTCTACTATAACTACACGCATAGAGGCTGCAGCTGCCTCGAGTTATTTGGTGGACGACAGCGTAGAAACGGCTACAGATAGGCTACTGGGAAGGTCATAAATAAACGTATCGCTTGCCTTAAAGACTATTCAGACCATCTATATTATTCTCCCTCCACTCATAGATGCTGTAGCGACCTACAGAGTCTTTGGGTGGACGGCAGCTCAGAAACGGTGGGAGACAGGATTCTGAAAAGGTCATAAGCCGTCGTATAGCTCGATCATAAATCATCGTATCGCCTGCTTTATAGACATTTTAGACCATCCATATTATTCTCACTCCACTCATAGATGCTGTAGCAACCTACAGAATTTTTGGGTGGACGGCAGCTCAGAAACGGTAAGAGACAGGATTTTGAAAATGTCATAAGCCGTCGTATCACACGCTTTAAAGACGTTTTAGGCCATCCATTATATTCTCATTCTACGCTGGAGGTTGTAGCCACCTCGAGTCTTTGGTGGACGACAGCTCAGAAACGGTCAGAGATAAGCTCTGAAAAAGTCATAAATCGTCATATCGCATGCTTTAAAGACGTTTTAGATTATCCTTCTAATTCTCATTTCACGCATAGAGGCTGCAGCTACCTCGAGTTCTTTAGTGGACGACAGCTCAGAAACGGTTGGAGGTACGCTTCTGAAAGGAGGTATATCGTCGTATCGCATGCTTTAATAGCGTTTTAGATCATCCATTTTATTCTCCGTCCACGCATAGCGGCTGTAGCTACCTCGAGTTCTTTGATGGAAGACCGTTCGGAAACGGTCAAATATTGTCTTTTTAAAAGGTCATAAATCATCGTATGGCATGCCTTAAGGACTTTTAGACCGTCCATCTTATACCCATTCCACGCATCCGGGCTGTAGCCACCTCAAGATTTTGATGGCGAAAGCTCAGAAACGGGTAGAAATAGGCTTCTGAAAAGGTTTTAAATCGTCGTATCGTATGCCTTAAAGACGTCTTAGGCCATCCATTTTATTCTAATTACACGAATACAGGCTGCAGCTACCTCGAGTTATTTGGTGGACGACAGCGTAGAAACGGTTAGTAGGATATCTAGGGGCAAATCTCCTTATCTCCCAATGCTTTTCTTACGGCACTTCCGCTCGTTTTTGATTTTGATTTTGTCCTCTGATTGGTCGGCCCCGTCCCCCTCTTGTGTCATGTGGGTGTTTTTTGTTGTTATCCTCCATTTTGTTAACGCCTTCGGGCTTGCAATCGTTCCCCCCCTGTTCCCCCCACATTGCCATTTATGGAATATTTTGTAATGATGTTGTAATCGTCCATTTTGTTAATGAGTGGATGGGCGTGACATCGTCCATTTTTTTTTTGTNCATCATGTGACCAGTAACAGATTTAACAGTTACACGTTTACGAACGATGACGTTTCGTCACTTACCTACTCCTCTGTGCTAGAATCGGTTATCTTACCCTACTCACTGTTATATTTATAACCAAAAGAATGAACTTGTAGCAACTGTAGATTTGGTCGGAGGTGTTTATAAGTTGAGAATCAAGTAAGTCGATTGTTTGTTGAATTCAGTGTCCGGAAGTGTGTCGCATAGAAGATTTGATCACCTGAACAGCAAAGACCTTTATGTGATGAAAGATGGAGCTGTAAAAGGAATGTCGTACTCGGACAAGGCTCAAGTCAGTAAAACAAACTGCACTGTGTGCTGTGAGGAAAAGCTGGGCAGGTTGCCTTTCAGTCATATTGGCAACAGAGGCAAGGAACTTCTCGATGTCGTACACGCAGATGTTTGTGGGACCATAGAAACCAGATTAATTGGTGGAAAGAAATACCTCTTGCTATTCGTCGATGACTACAGTCGGATGGCATTTGTATATTTCTTGAAGAGAGAAGATTAAGTATTCTCACAGGCCAAGACATTCAATACGTTAGTAGAGAATGTTCAGTGTTCAGGACAGACAATGGTACGGAATTCTGTAGTAAGGAATTTGAAAAATTATTGGAATTTGCTGGAATTGTCAATCAAAAAACTTGTGCTTACACACCGGAACAGAACGCTCTCTGCGAGCAGTTTAACCGTACAGTGATAGAGAAAGCGAGATGTTTACTATTCGATGCAGAATTACCTAAGCGTTTTTGGGCAGAAGCAGTGAACACTGCTGTTTATTTGCAAAACAGGTCAATTGCATCAGGATTAGACAACAAAACGCCTATGGAGATCAGGACCGGAGCTATACCTGATGTCAGTAGTCTTTATAACTTTGGAAACAAGGCCAACACATAAAAAAAGGTTAAAATCGGATAAAAAAACCGATTCAGTGTCTTCTTCTTGGGTACTCAGACAGTGTAAACAGTTACTGAATTTACAATCCCAACAATAATAGTGTAACTATAGCAAGAGATATTGTTGTTGTTGAGGAGGGGATTAAACAGAAGCAAGATCTGATGCACTTTTACATTAGTGATGGCCCTGCTGACATCTTTCCAATGAAGGAAGAAAGAGAAGAATGTACCCAAGAAGTGGGGGACATGAAGCACATAAACACATTGGAAGATCAGGAGATGAAAGATGTACCGATCCCCGAAGGAGAAAGTTCTGGTACTGATGAAGAGAACTTTGTAGACTCCACAAATATGCTGGAGGCTGAATCTGTGGAGCCTGCGCGTGGTCATATGTCTCAGCCAGAGCTTCCTGCCGAGTTTCCAGTGGAGAAGCTTACTAAGCGTATCCACAAGCAGCATGATCGGTCCGGTTTTGGTTATGTGTGTGTAGGTTAAACCAGCGAAACAAATGCAAGTTAAATATTTCTAGATGAAGCGTTGAATGGATCAGAAAGTGAACAGTGGAAATTAGCCACGCAAAGTGAATTTAAATTATTTGAAGACAGTGGCGCTTGGGAATTAGTTGATGTTCCACACAGTGGCAATATTGTACAATGTATTTAGATGGATTTTTAAGCGGAAACTGGATAATAATAATAAAGTCAGGTATAGAGCCATGATAGTAGCTAAGGGCTTGTCCCATAGGCCTAGCATTCATTTTGATTAATGTTTTTCACCTGTTGTTAGATATTCCACTTCCAGATTGTTATTCGCTTTAGCAGTTCTGCTTCATTTGGATATTTGTCATTTAGATGTAGACACTGCGTTTTTGAATGATTTATTAAATGAAAAAGTGTACATGATGTAACCGCCAGGTTTTCAGGGTAGTAAGGTTGATGTAAGCAAGGCTTTGCGATTGAACGTGCTATTTATGGCTCAAAACAGTCATCAAGGGCATGGTATCAACGAGTTGAGGAATTGTTACAGTTCTTGGGTTATAAAAAATCTAAACTAGAACCATGTCTGTTTACAAGAATTGATAAATAAAAGATTTGGTATGTATTAAAAATTGTTTAGGTATGAGAGTGATTGTAAATAAAGAGAATGGTACTATAACTGTAGAGAAAGAAACCTATATTGAAGAATTGCTGTTAAAATTTAATATTTCTTATTGTAAGTCTACAGAGACACCAATTGAACCTAGACTAATTATAACTAATAGTGAGAAATGTAACATTAAGTTCTCTTATCATGAATTGATTAGTTCTCTTATGTATATAGCTGTGCTCAGGCGTCCTGATATTGTATTTTCTGTAACTGTTACGATCAAGAACATTGGGTATATGCAAAGAGAGTTGTAAAATACTTAATGAAAACTAAACCTTTCTGTTTAGTGTTTTCAGGTACTAGTAATAGTCAGTTAGAAACGTTTGTAGATGTAGACTGGGCCAGTAATGTAATTGGTCAGAGATTCTATGCTGGATATTTTTTAAGGTTGTCAAATTGTGCAATATCTTGGGAAACCAAGAAACAGATTACTGTGGTATTTTTCAGTACGGAGGCCGAATACATGGGCATTTTGGAGAGTTTCAAAGAAACTGTGTATTTGCGAAATTTAATGTTTGAATTAACTAACGAATATTATCCTATACCAATATTTAATGACAATCAGTCAGCCCAGAAGTTGTCAGTCAATCCTATTTACAATAAGAGATCCAAACATATAGATGTGCGGTATCTTTTTTGTAGAGAAATAGTTGCTAGAGAGATTGTAAAGATTAAATACATGTCTACTTCAGATATGCCCGCAGATCTAATTACTAAGGGTTTATGTAAATTGAAACATTATAACTTTTTAACATTGTTTGGTTTTGATGGGCCACTGTCTTGATACCAGGCTGACATCTGTTCCTTTGGGTTGTTCAAGTTGTTCTCCAGGTCGGTCGTCTTCAAGCTGGCTGTCACCCAGGCAACGGGAGGTTTGAGTGACCTTTGAGAATCTTAGCTGTCACCTCGCCGTTGAGTACATCTCTTGCGAAATGACCTTTCTGTCCACACGAGTTGCACTTGCAAGTTTTCTTGCAGTATGCCAAGTATTTGGCACAGGGTTTGTTCTGGCAGTCCTTTTTAAAGTGTCCTTTCAGTCCACACTTGTAACAGGTCGATTGTCCCTCCTCAGTCTTGTATTGCGGTTTTCCTTGGTGCTTTTTATTTTTCTTCACGAGAAACTTACTTACAGTGCACTTGTCTCATCGTGTTGACGATCATCTTCAAGTCTCAGTCTTTCGATCATGGTGGTCAGGCTGCTGTCGGCTGCTGGCACGTTATCCCACAACGTACGACGTACGAAAATGAGCAAGTCTCACTGGCAACATTTTCAGAATTCTGGTCATCATCCATGATTCCGGCACAGGTTCACCACCGTTGGTTAGTTCATCACCTATGGACATAACTTCCATGCAGTTTACGGCCACCGATTTGCTTTCAACGTGAAAAGTTTTTGTCAACACTTCCATGTTCATCTCTGTCTTCATGCCGTACAAGCAAACTAGTCTGTCCAACATTGCTCTTGCCGTTTTGCAATTTGCAATTTTATATGCGATTTGATCACTGACATTCAATACTATTAGTTGCAGAGCCTCCATGTCTTTTCCATTCCATTCAACGACTGCAGCGACATTTTCAGTTCCTTCCGGCTTGACCTTGACTCCGGTTGCAATATCATACAACTTCTTGGTTCTCAAGACAGCATCTAATTTTAACCCCCATGGCACATAGTTTACTACTCCTTGTGAGTTTTGACTCAGCATCACAAGTTGTGATTTTACAGTGTCCATTTTTACCTTTTGACTTGAATTTTTGAATTCACTTTCTGACTTGAGCTCTTTCACATACTTTTCATTAGAGATGAGATTTCACCACTTCCTGGGCCCATAACCTAATGGGATTTATCCGAGATATCTCTAAAAATATATATTTCGATGTAAACAGGAATTTTATTTTGTGAAGTGTTACAAAATTGATTCACAAAAAGGTACCTTTTTGTTCCTTCTATAGGACTTATTTTGACAAGCAAAAACTCAGTTTGTTTTTAACGTCGATTGACAAATATTCCTTCAATTTCTCGCAGATACAATTTTGAGCACAATTCCACGTCGCCTTTCTGGTTGTGACTAATTTCAATATCTTAGAATAACAATTGCTAAAGGACAAAACTATTTAAATTGTACAGGCTCTCACACAACATCCTCTCACCTGAGGAACATTTTGAAAACAACAAAAAGTTTCTCATACATTACAAAATTTAAAGTTACAAGCAAAATGCAAACAGCAGTACCATATAGAATCTTACAAAAACAATAGTTAACACTTTACAGAAATCTAATAAGAAAACCTTTGGGGCGGTTTACACACACGTCCACTACGCGTTTTAACGGGTACTCTGCTTTTTTCACAAGACACTCCCGCACTTTTAACCACCCTTTTTTTCCCTGGAACCAACGAAGAAGTCGGGACACTGGCTCTGGTTTCAAACGATGGCGATGTTTCAATGCATTCCAAAGGGTAAAGACGTTGAACAGGCCTCAGCAAACTTCCCCTCGAAGTCACCAGTCTGACTAGTCGGATCTGGTTGTCCCGTCCCGGAAGTAATTCAACCACGCGTCCGAGCGGCCAGTCTATACGTTTATCTTGGTCATTCCCGATTAAAACGACTTCACCTCGTTCTATTTGTCGACCCGGTTTTTTATCACAGAACGATCTTAGTTGCCCGAGATACTCGTTTCTAAACCTTCGGCGTAAATCATCCCGTAGCTTTTGTTTATATCTTAACTTCCGACACAATGAAGACCTATCAATAATGTCACAATCCGGTAAACCATCTCCCGTTTGATCGATTAAAAACATTGCCGGTGTAATAGCTATTAACTCTTTTGGATCATCTGATTCGTACGTAAGTGGTCGAGAATTGATCGCGGCTTCGCAATCACATATTACCGTCAAAAGATCTTCAAAATTTAGACTAGCTCGGCCTAAAACTCTACGTAGTAACTGTTTCATGACACCAATCAAACGTTCCCAAAATCCACCCCACCACGTAGCACTAGGGGGATTAAACCGCCAAACTATTCTTTGCACGGCAGAATTCTTGGTTATTTCGTCCCAGTCCAACTGCGATAACGCGTTTTCCGCGCCCGTGAAGTTCGTCCCGTTGTCGCTGTACATCGTGTTTGGCCGACCACGGCGTGCGACAAATCTACGAAAAGCCTGAATGAAACCATTGGTAGATAACGAAGTAACTGCTTCTAAATGAACAGCCCGAAATACGGCACACGTAAAAAGGCATATCCATACTTTGGTCCCATCCCGTAGATAAAGAGGACCCGCCATGTCAACCCCGGTAACTTCAAATACTCTTGCCTCACGAACTCTGTCCAAAGGCAACGCAGAGGATTCCACTTGAAACGGTTTGGAATTATATCGTTTGCAAGCATAACATTTCCCAAGCGCAGTCCTTATTGTACGTCTTCCACCCAAGATCCAGTATTTTTCTCTTAATTTACTTAAGATACCCTGCACACCCAAATGTGCACAATCAATATGCTCTTTCAAAATCAAAGTTTCTACGACATGATGTTTAGTAGGCAGTACAATAGGGTGTCTAAAATATTCACTGTCTTCTCGATTCGAAATCCTGGTCTTCAACCGAATCAATCCATCCTCTCCGACGAATGGTCTAAGATGTTCTATTTTCCTGGCGTTTTCTCCAGAAAACATATCAGCCTGAATCGTCTTTAATAGAAATCGTTGCCCCTCATCAATATTCTCTGCCGTCAGTTCGCCTTTTTGTTTCTGAGAAGGATTTCTCAAGTTATGTACAAAGCGAAGCATCCAGGCGATCATCCTCACCGTCTTTGAGTATCTTGAGAAATGACACAAATGCCAGAAATCTGTAGCGTTATCCAGGAGTGTTGTTACTAATTTTTTCCGTCGTTCCTGACCAACCTCAATTTCATCACATTGAGTTTGTCCGCTTGGCCAGCTCTCCATGTTCTCATAAAGCCACTTCGGACCCTCCCACCATTTTGATTTGAGTAACTGCTCAGGGTTGCAGCCACGTGAAGGTAGATCCGTTGGATTCTGATCACCCGGTACATGGCGCCATTCAGTTGAAGCCGTTAACATACGAATCTCTGAAACTCTGTTCCATACGAATGTGGCCCATTCCTCTTGTCGCTGAATCCATGATACCACTGTGGACGAATCACTCCAAAAGAATGACTGTACTTCACTTTCTAAATTTTTTCTGACATTAGCGTACAGTCTGGTACCAATAACTGCAGCCATGAGTTCAAGCCTTGGTATTGTTAACTTCCGTATTGGTGCTACCCTTGATTTAGCAGCCAACAGGTAAACTTCTACATTATTCATCTTTCTCACTCTGAGAAAAATTACAGCGGAATATGCGTTCTTGCTGGCATCACAAAACGTATGTATACTTAAATGTTTGATGCCTTTTGTACCTGTACCTGTCCAACGAGGAATTTCTATTTTCAACAAGTGAGGTAAACCCCGAAGCCATTCACGAAAAGATTCCTCAATTTCCAATTCCACTGGTTCATCCCATGGTCGCTTTCCCTCCCAAATTCGCTGCAGCAACAATTTTGGTACCAAAGTGGTTGGACAAGTGAACCCAATCACGTCGAATACTCACTTATCCTGAGTGTATCTCGACCTTGATGCCAAAGAAGCCCTAACACGGGTACAAGGGGGGTATCTTCATTGGTATCCTGACTAAACTCCCACCCTCTTAAGTCGAATTTGGCTTCCCGCATAATAAGAGATGCTTCCCTTATGAAATTGGTCAATTCATTCCTGTTGGAAACGCTGGTGACACAATTGTCAACATAAAAACTTTTGGACATCCTAGCTATAGTGTCAAGGGAATATTCAGCTTTGCCCTCTTCCCACCTTTTCCGACACTAGGCCAGGTGGTATTCAATGGTTGCTCCCAAAAGGAAAGGACTGCTATTGATTCCAAATACAACGCGTTTATGTCGATATGTGATCTCCTTTCCATCAGGATCTACCCATAAAAATTTCAGAAAATTGCGATCACTCTTATTCAGGCTGATTTGTAAAAACGCTTTTCGTATGTCCGCTATAACACCAATCGGATTCTCTCTGAACCTTAATAGTATCGAAGGTATCAGTTCAATCAAATTTGCCCCCTTCTCAAGACATTGATTTAGAGAAATTCCATTATTTTCTCGGGCTGACGCATCAAAGACTGGTCTTATTTTCGTTGTTGAGTTTTCTTTAATAACTGGACGATGAGGAAGATAATGACCTTGACTATGGGAATTGTCTTCCTGGACACGTTCAATAATTCCCTCGTTCAACCATTCGTCAAAGACGGCTCCATATGATTCCATGAGGTCCTGCGCTTTTAACTTTCTCAACGTAGAATTTAATCTCTTTTGAGCCACCTTGTAGTTGGTCGATAAAGGAGGATGTCCCTCTAACCAGGGTAATCTCACCTCATAACGTCCTTCATCATCTGTTTTTATTGTATCCAGAAAAACTTCCCTTGCAGCAGCGGCTGTCTCATCTTTGGATCTTTTTTCGGAAGGTTCCGTGATCCCCAATAATTCCAGTTCCCATAAATTACTTATCGATGAGTCACTAACCAATAAAGATAAAGTGACCATAGCCATAGTGGACTCGGATTTGGCCAACGGTACTTTCCCCATTATTGTCCAACCAAGAGTTGTTTCGACAGCTACAAGGCCACACTTCAATGGAATCCTATTTCCCGTATACAGTTCTCCAGCAACATCTGCCCCTATGAGAAGTTCAATAGGTCCCGTTCCATGAGAATCGGAAATTTCAATATTCATATTTTTTAGTTCTTCCGTCCACGGCCCATAAAAAACTGACGACAAATTGTTGCAGATGATTGGTTGATCCAAAACTTCAAACTTGAAATTGTAATTTCCCTTACAGACATTGTCTTCATAACAATTGTGGTTAATCATTTTTTCGGTCCCGCCAAACAAACAGTACATAAGCTTTTCTTTACGTTTCGGACCGTAACCCAATTTAAGCGCAGTCGATCTTAAAATATACGATCTGTGAGATCCCGTGTCGATCAAAGCACGCACCGCGAAAACATCGCCTTCGCGTTTTACGATGATTCGTAAAGTCTGTAAGAAAACATGCGGACTGGTATGATTCGCTAACGTTTTATCTTCATCACAATTATCATCCGATTTACCAGTAGTCGTACTGTCTTTTAAAATCTGTTTATTTCCCGGTAATGCAGGACACATCAGCGCTACATGTGATTTGTTACAGATTACGCAACGTAATCGGCTTCGACACTTATTCGAATTATGACCTGGTTTTAGACATCGATAGCAAGCGCGCTTTTCGGATAATATTTTCTTTCTTGCTTCAAAAGACAACTTACGAGCCCCGAAACACGATTCCGATTCATGATTTCCGCCGCAAAAAACGCAATTTATGTCGCAATTTATAAAACCCGCGGCAGTCGGCACCATTGACGTAGCTCTTTTTTCTTGTTTCTTCCTGCGACCCGAATCATCCTGGCCAACCGAGGAAACAGAGTTTAGACCAAAACCTTCCGCGGCCAACGATATTCGTTGTTCATTTTCGACTTCACTTCCTAGAAAGTTCATTAGGCTCTGGAGACGATCTCCCAAATTCTCATTGTTTTGGTCATTATACAAATTCAAAGAGACCTGCGATGTACTTTGTTTCAATGTAACATTAGCAGACGATGATCTCTGCCAAACTCTTAACAGTTCTTGAGGCAAGCAAGATTCTATAAGCGGAAATAACATTGCCGAACATTTATCTGACGTTATCCCAAGAGTATCCAATGCCCGTAACTGAGTTTCCAAACGGTCGTACAACAAGGAAATTTATATCTTTTGAGTAGACGCGGCATCACTTAAAATAAGCTTTAATAGTTCTCTGACGTATACTTCTATTTGTAAATCTTCCCTGCCGAAACGCGACCGAAGGCTTTCAACGATTTTCTGATAATTTCCAGCAATTGCGGGAAAACTTTCTACGAACTGCCGGGCCCTGCTGCCTGGTTCCGTTGACTGTATGAGATATTCTATTTTATCGTGTTCATCGATGTCTTCATCCTCGTGAATTTTTCGAAATTGTGCCCAAAAAGACAGCCAATCCTTAATGTTACCGTCGAAACGCTTAAATCCGATAGTAGGTAACTTAAATTTACGCTTACTTGTGATGTGGACTTCACTCCCCTGCTCACTTACTGTACTTGGTGGTGCACTTACTGCTGTTTGAAGAGAGCGACTGAATTCCTCCGTAAACTCATCGTATTTGATCCTTACATCGAGGAATCTTTTCTTGTAAACATCACAACTTTCAATTTCGGACAGCAACTGTTCTTCACTACACGATTCCAACAAAGCCTCGTACATTTCAGAGTCCAGCACTTTTAGTTCATCACTTTTTGACTCCAATAATTCGAAATAAGCTTTAATACCCCGCAAATACGGCGGATTAGCTGAAAGAAACTGCTCCAAATCATTTGCATTGCGCGTGAAAGCAGCCCGGATTGCAGCGCGACTTTTCTTTTTTCTTTCGATTTGACTGGACATTTTTTTTTTCTTTTTAACACAAACTTGGTTCAAAACCTCGACTGTTTTCAAAACCAAACACTAATATCGAAAACGTCGTAAAAGTTTGTCAGTCCAGTATTTGATACCGTTTACTCAGAAGCGCATCAAATACACACTTTTCCACGTCCTGTCACGGTCGCCACTAAATTTCGCGTCTGCATGTAAACACCTGCTTACAGCGATCACGAAGGTTCGAAGTTATATAAATTGTGCAAAAAACAGTGTTTATTTTGAAAATATTACAAGTGTATTGGTTGCGACATTCTGAGAGAGAGTCAATTCTTTTAGCGTATTATTAAGACTGATTTATAAGGTACATGGCCAACATGTGATATCTGTTAGTATAAACATCCGACAACGAGTCTGGTTGTGACTAATTTCAATATCTTAGAATAACAATTGCTAAAGGACAAAACTATTTAAATTGTACAGGCTCTCACACAACACAGTCAGTCTCGAATTTTTGTAATGAAATAATTCATTGCTTTGAAAAAGACATTTTACCATCTTATTTTTGATTTGATGCAATCTCACGAGAAGATCTTATCGATAATCACACCACTTATATAGCTAAAAAATTGTATAATATCACGGATGAGTCGATTTTGATTTTCGATGGCACATATGTTCGTCACCAGAAGAGCTCTAACGAGTACCAGAGAAAATCGTAAAGACACCTTTGTGCAAGCCATTCACAATTTGTTGTACTGAAGGATATATTGTCGATATTTTAGGACCATTTTATAGCACACAAAATGATGCCACCATTATGAAAAGTGTGCTAGAAGATCCACAAGGTTTAACAAAGTTATTGCGACCAGGAGACTTATTTCTTATTGACCGTGGATTTCGTGACGTTGAAGGACAAATAAGAGATGAAGGGTATATCCCTCTAATGCCAGCTTTCAAAGGAAAAAGAAAACAATTAACGACAGAAGAATCTAATAGCTCCCGCAAAATCACAAAACTCAGATGGGTCATTGAAGCTGTCCACAGATCAATTGGCCAAAAATATAAACTTTTTTCCATACTATGGATAATAAAATGCTGCCCAAAGTAAAATCACTTTGTAGGATTGTAGGATTTTTGCATAACAGATTCGGAAAGCGTTTGGAATCGGACAATGAATTCGCTGACGAAATTATAGAATATATGAATGCAAAAATGAATACCTGAAACACTTTGAGCGTGGAAGTTGAAACTCAAAATTGGAATAAAAAAAACCATTCAAAACATTAATGGCATCTGAAGTGATGGATTTCCCGAAACTCGGTGAACCTGAACTGAAAATATTATTCACAGGGTCATACCAATTATCTCAGACGGTTTCATATCTGGCAGAGTTAACTGGAGATCAAGAAAGTCCTCATATAAAAGATTCACCTAATATTCTTAAAATTGAAGTTAAATCACGTCATAAAAATAGTAAAACGTATCGTTGTTACATTGATTATGTTCCGTATGGAAAAAGTTATACTGACATTAAGCGCTATATGTGTGATTGTCCAAATGACAATAGAACGATGGGTTGTTAGTCACATATAGATTCCATAATTTATTATCTACCGTATGCTAGATATCTCTCTCGTATATTTAAGCCAGCAGAGATTTTAATAAAAATTTTTGACAAAGACAATGTATCTGTTGTTATAAATTCAGATAGTGACTATGATTGAAATAAAATAAAGATAAAAACTGAAAACAGATTTTATTGTTTATTATTCGAATCAAATTCCTATAATTAGAAGTTTATCAAGTACCTGAACAACAAAAAAAATTTTTTTTATTATGTTGCAGGTATCCGATTTCGATGAAACTCATATCAATCAAATCTACACACTGAGTGCTATTTTTCAGATTTTTTTGAAAGTGGTCACTCTGTTAGAACTCACTAATAATAGCCAAAAAGATATTTCTATTAAAAAATTTATTTATGAAAGGATTGNTTGAAAGTGGTCACTCTGTTAGAACTCACTAATAATAGCTAAGAAAATAATATTTCTATTAAACATTTATTTATTATTAGTGAAATAATTAAGACAGATATACGTAAAATTTGTCATAATATTGTCTACAGTTTGGCGTTGGAATCATATTCCTAGCTCCATTACTTTTAAAGAAAGAGAATTTTAAAACATTTGCTCTTATCAGGTCATTTTTCAAGGTCACTCAATGACAGCAACAGATAAGCAGCCAAAAACTACATAAATAATAATGTCGATGAGTAAAGTAATTAAAAATACGATATTCATTACATTTGGCTCTGGAGGCATATTCTCAATACTTAACTTGCTATATCCTTTGTACTCAAAAACATTTACAATTGCGATGAAATGGGAATTACAATCATACAACCCCCAGAAAAAATACCAGCTGCAAAAGGGCAGAGAAGAGTAGATTCAGTCACAAGTTGGGAGAAAGGAAAAATATTACGTTGACGTGTGCAATGAACGCTGCCTGAGTATTCATCCGGCCAGCAGGGGCTTTTTAAAACTGCTTAGATAATAATTAGAATCACGAGTATCTCTTTGTTGAATGGCTCTCACACTTCAGCAACACGCTAAGCCATCTGCAGATGAAACAGTTCTACTAATATTAGACAGCCATGCTAGTTACATTTCCCTTCCTGTATACTAATATTGCAAGTTCAATTACATTCATATGCTGTCTTTGCCACCACACACGTCTCATAAAATGCAGCACGTTGACGTTTGTTTTTTGGACCACTTAAAGAATCATATAAAAAGGAGTGTGACCTATTTATGAAAAGCCACCTCGCAGAAAAAATTACGTCTTATGAAATCGCTTCCCTGTTAAAAAAAGCATTTAATAGTGTTGCCTCTATAAGTAAGGGAGAATGTGGATCTAGAGCTACTGGTATTTTTCCAATAAATCCCGAAGTGTTTTCGGAACAAGACTTTCTTCCAGCTGAACTTCTGCAATCGGAGACCATTGCCGTTCAAAACTGTGAAGAATCGATTGCAATTGATATTCCAGCAGCAAGTCAAATAAATTCATCAGTGCCTGATCTATCATTGCAATTAGATACAGTAGTTCCTGGCCCAGTGTCGCCAGCCCTGGCACATCAAAACAAGTGAATCCAGCAGTTTCTAATTTAGATTTTGTGAAACACCTCAAACTAAAGATATTGTACTTATATTCAAAGATTTAATTAAGTTACCAGAGAAAACACATGTCCACAATACAAGACAAGGCCGAAAGAAATAGCATGCGACAGTTTTAACAAGACCTACTAGAAAAATAAAACAAAAAAAAATAGAAACAAAAACCTCAATCAGAGAAGCGAAAAGGAAATGATAAAAATAAAACGAACGGTAAGGGCCACGGAAAGAAGACAAAAGTGCAGAAGAAGGGACCTGAAAGAATAAAAAGACAAGACAACTCCGACACAGAACAAGAAGAGACAGGAAAATCTTGAGGATACCCTGGCCAAGTATGTAAAAGCGCTGGAATTTATTCAAGAGTAAAACTGCTGCCTAAGAAAACAAATTGAAAACCTGCAACAAGTAAACCAAACCACACTATCAACCACCTCTAAACGTAAAAAAAACGAAAAAGCAACAAAAACCATCACCCAAGAACCCAAACCATAACACGGAAATTTACAACGAGTCTCCTCGTCCAAAATCTCAAAAACATAAGAAGCCGAACCAAAATGCCCTGCTCGTCCAATTTAAAAAATGGAATCATTGAAACAAACAACCGCTCGAACCCTTTAACCGAAGATATGGAAAAAGAAGTACCAGAATTACACCAGGAATACGAAGACCAGCATCAAAAGACCCCACCAGTAGTTCTTAGAGAGCCCCAAAAATGGAACATCCCCACACTTCTACGACAGAAAAAAAAAACTACACCAAAGCAGGAACCAGCCAAGACGGTATCAACATATACCCAGACGGAGAATAAAACTTGAGGTCCATGACGAAGATCTTCGATGAAAACACCGTCCAGTACCACACATATAAATTAAGCAACGAATGAAAGTTAAAAGTTGTTCTGCGAGGCATGCCCATCAGAATTAGCATATAAGAGATTGTTGAGGACCTGCACAAACAAGGCTACCCAGAAATCAAAGCGGCAAGAATGTCAAACCGTCTTGGCATCGAAATCCCCCTCATAAAAATGGAAAAAGACCGTATATACAAATCCATTTATAAGCTCAAACAATGTTACAACCATGACATCACGAATTCAAATGCCTTAAATGCGCCGCCAGCCATTCAACATACTTGTTCACAAAACCACAAACCACTCGAACAACTACTCAGGTGAACATCCTGCCAACTACCGGAACTGCCCAGACAACCCCAATAAAAGAACAGTAGAAGAACCACCTAAACCTAAATCCCAAGCTCCTTTATACAGCCAAATTACAAAGGCAGACACCACACACAACAATAAAGAAGATTTAACCAAACTCATAGGAGAAATGTTCATACACTACAGTCTACTTAATTCAACGGCATAACTAGCAGCAATATTCTTAAACACCACCAAGCAACTCCTTCTTCAAACATACCAATGAATGACACCAGTAAAAGGATACCTTCTAATCTAAAAGCATAATGGAATGATCAGTCACTTCCGGGAAAAATTACACAACAGCTTTACAAAAACGACCGCACTCGCAGTGAAGGAAGTGATATACATCAAAAACGCCATAAAACACGATCTGCTCCCCTCCACCCCAAAAGACTCAATAAAAGAAGCTACTGGATTTAACTAGAGATCAAGAATATCGGAATAACCCATATGTATAGTATTTTTTACCCACCACAAAAAACAGCAGCTACCGAACCACGTAAACGAGATGAACAAACTACTAAAAGGCAAGGCACCTCAAAAATTATCATCGGAGCCTCAATAGCAAATATCATGAATGACATTCAAAGATCGAAATCGCCAGAGGGAAACACCTAAAACAATACCCCGATCAACAACGACTCCTAGTTAACGCTCCTACAACACCTACCCGCTACTACTTCTTACGAAATCATCAGAAATTTTCGATGTCGCAATTTTGAAAAACATCACAACAATTCCTCATAAATGCCATAGAAGGCAGCGGCATAAACTCAAACCACATCCCAATAATTCTCCATGTAGGATCTAGCCATAGCCAACCACATTGAAAACCAGTTCAGAACAAACCTGATCGACGTGATTCTTGTACCCATTAATTACGGAAGAAATACTCCTTGAGCAACTGCACGCTGAACTAGAAAAAAATCCTCCCGCACCGCCAGTTTGGGTTCAGACGACACCATTCCACTACTCATCAACTCGCTAGAGTCACCTCTTCGTCTCAACAAAGGCTAAACAACAACAGAAATCCTCCTTGATATAGAAAAGTCTTTCGATTTCATTATTACTATTTTTTTCGATATCTTTTTATTTCTTTTAAGTCCCTTGTACTATTTTGTTCGCTAAAAGGTCAATTTATGCGTTGGAAGAAGAGTCAATTTATGTATTGGAGGAAGGGCAAGTTCTCGAATTTCTGAGACAGTCTTGGTCTTGCTTTGCTCATCACTATTCAGTTAGTTCTATATCCTAAGAGAATTCCGAATTCCGAATTTTTGCCCAAGTTATTCGATTTTTTTCCGATTTTATACTTGCTAGAAAAATTTAAGTAAGTTCACGTAAACTCTTTCTAGAGACTACATCAAGGGTTAAACTGCAAGATAGTAGGGGCTAATTGACATAGTTACTGATAGAAATACAGTTTTAATATCTGTTCCGTTAACAATCATTTAATATCTAGTTTGTTAAAATGCAATAAATTAATTTTCTTGTTTATCTAACAAAAAGTCAACTGGAATTGACGACATCAGCTAATACATAATTGGGTATTTTGTGTACATTTGTCTGTGTTAGTGGGCGTTCGAATGACTACAGATTTATGTGTCTCACAGGATTTTTCTAGGTTTATTTTTGAATACGTATTTACTGCATAGCGACACATTAGATAAAAACTTACACGTGTATTTTTTTAACAATATCTTAAGTAATTTACAATGATAACAGTCACATAATAGAAAGTAAAATTTAACCTTCATTCTGTAAGTGCTTTTCTATTTAGAGTCTTTTATTACATTTAAACTATTATCAAGCCAAATAAAGCACTTATTTTCCAAACTTCGAGAATGTTCCTCTTTTCTTTTTTAATTGTCATTTGTAAGCCCACTCACTGCACAAATTGGTATATACACTACGCCTGATCAACATTCCGTAATATTTGAAAGGTAGCATCTTGAGTCACGGCAGAATGTATCTCACGATGGGGCCACAACGTAGGAGTGTCAGAACTATGCATAAAAGATACATCAGATAATGAGTCGTGAATGATCGAGAACACTCACTAGGTTGATGGGTGAGTTATGTTATCGCCCTTCGTTATTCAAAGCATCAAGTAATGAAACACTTAGCAACATCGAGCTGGTATTTAGACAGGCCAATGCCTATTTGATGTTAACCTACAAAATCGATATATTGCTAACCGTTTGTAATTGGTTTGTAAGCAAATAGTAGTCGAGTGCGAACTTTTGGCGTTAACTAATAAAAGTATGATGTTAGTCGGCCCGAAAATATATTATAATTATCGTTTGGTAGCCAATATTTAATTAATAATTCGCAAAAACATAGTATGAACATGAACAATTCGAAAAGAAAACATGTTTGCGTAATGGCTTTAAGTTTGTAAAATTGCTTTATTAACATTATATTTTACGTTATGCAAATCCACAAATTTAATTACTGCTAATTGTGGACCTAGATCACTATAACGTAAATTCGGAATCGGTTTCTTTTTAAATTTTTATATTCACTAGATTTAGGGATGCATCCCTAAGTCCGGCAACACTGGAATGTGTTTACCTGCTTTAGAACAATCTAACGTATTCCTTATTAGAGGCCTCACTCACTATTCGTTTAGGCTCCGAATATATATAGATGTACACGATGTCAAATTATCACACTCAATCAAAAAGTAATACACCTGGAAAAAATGATAATGCTTTCCAACCTGGAAAAAATCTTGTCAGTAATTAACAATATAATCGTACGTATACACCTATGTCAATATCTAAATTTTAGGTCCACATTATTTCAAATCTTCACCACTTAGTAAACGTATAAAAATTAAAATGTACACATTTAAGCCTATCGTTGATTACACTTTTTGTACTCTCGAATATGACCGATTAGCTCGATACACTTATTGAGTATTTAAATATAGCAATAACCTGTTGGAATATTCTTGTTTCCTGTTTTGTTTAAAAAAATATAGGTTAGATTAGTTAAAAAAAACAAACAAGAGACGCACAATCTAAACCGATTGCTATCATAAAACTAAAATGAAGCAGTTCAGGTAAAGAGGCGCTTGTAATTTTTGTACGGTTAAATTCAATGCATTAGTGAATTAATTTTTAAATTAACTTTAAATACTATAGATAACCTCAAATTAATACGGAAAAATTGTTGCTGCTGTAACTCCCTCACCGGGGATCAAACCGGTGCCCCTGGTATTAGTACTCTACTACTAAGCTGCAACGAGATAACAGCAGCAACCCGACGATAGGTACCTAAGAGTATAGGTTGCAGAATCGTCCAACCACTGTATAATCATTATTTTAATAATGTATAACAGTCATTATAACTAATGTATTTGTTGAGTATTTACATTCTAACAGGCGGGCTGAAAAGTTTGTAGGCTAGCATAGAAATTATTTTTCTTGATAGAATTTGATTTTATTATTCAATATAGTTCCCTTAGAGGGCGATACAACGATTATAGATGTCATACAATTTTTCGATACCATTTTTATAATGCGATTTGTTTTTAGCCTCCAAATAGGCTTCAGTTTCGGCGATTAACTCTTCATCGGCGCGAAATTTCTGTACCTCTTCAGGCCTGAGAACAGAAAAAAGTCGCTGGGGCAGATCTGGCGAGTACGGTGGATATAGAAGCAATTCGAAGCCCAATTCATGGAATTTTGCCATCGATTTAATTGATTTGTGACACGGGGAATTGTCTTGATGAAATAGCACTTTCTTTTTCAAACAACAAACGTTCTTCCACTACAAATGCTAACTCAGATACTAATAGTGCAATAACTGTCAAATTTATACACGTGTCTTTTGAAGGTTAGGGCTAACTAAAGATCATATGGATTTGATACTAGTAGAGCCATATATGGGTCAACCTACGAACTTTTCAGCCCGCCCTTGTATAGTTTACATATAAACTACACGAAAAAAATTAATTGGCCCTGACAACAAAATAAAATATGTTACATAGATTTTATTTCAAAAAACAAATATTTACTTAAGTAGACAAAAGTACTTATTGATTTTAAAAATTGCTTTACGTACAAACAGCAATAGTTTCCTTATGAAGCAAACATTTGTAGGCGTGTTTACTATTTATAACAAACTAGTTTGTTAAAAGAAAATAATTACTAATGTACTATGCTCTGGTAACAAATAAGTTTGTTGAAAGTTACAACGCCATAATAGTAATATTTCTAAGCGCTTGCGTGATACACATTACACATCGTTTCAAATTCATTTTGTTTTTAGTTTTAATGTGAAATAGATACATCAGATAAAAGTTGTGAGAAAAAAATGAAAGTGGTTAATTTGTTGAAGGAATGGAATTTAGAACTTCTGATTCGGTAACTAATATTTTTACAGAATATCACAAATATTAGCGATTTAGATGGTACATGAATGAAGCAGTTTTTACATACTGAAATTACAGTTTTTTCTGAATTATATGTTACAACATGGTTTAGATTACGAAGGTATTATCTGACTAGAAAGTACTACCGACCCATTACCGGAAATAGAAGAAAAATGGAGAAAAACTCACTTGTTGCGTCAAGGTCGGTTAATAGTAGGTGATTCCTGAAACAACCCCTAGGCTGTACACTGGTGTAACTGTGTTTAAATAAAAGTAGATAGACGTTGTTAAGTTGTTTTAAATTTTACAGCTCGAATGTGATTTCGACTTACTTTATCCTGAGAACGCAACAAAAATGTAATTCATTAAACTTTAGCATTGATTTGTGAAGTATTTGCTCTTTTCTAAAATAGTAATGTTTTAGGTCGCTGGCGATATTAAACCAGCTTTGGAAAGGTGGCAAAAAAAATTACAATCCTTTGACTTTACAACCAATTCGTAGGAGAAGCATATAGTGATATCCAATCAACATATCAATCGACAATTTCCTCTACAATCTTCCAAAACAATTAAAGGCAGTAGATGTTTGTTTTAAGTCAATCCACGCACTTCATGCATATTATTCGAAGGAGTCGGAACAAACCTGGGTACTGATTCAAAAAGGACTCTACAATCTCTGTACAAAGTGGGATAAACATTTTATTTCCGACGAGTGCATTTTAAAATACATAAATAAGGAACAAAGTGACCACTAAGTTCATTTATGTAACACGTGGTACCATAAATGCATGTATGAGTAGTGTGGAAGTATTTACATAAATTTTAAATTTTCTCTGAATTTTTGTATTCTAGCAATCGATAATGACTGTTTTGTGGGTTCACTGCTGATGGGAAGTTATGTGTCTCACTTCGCACCAGTATCAAATAAACATGTTCAATCACTTATTTTTAATTCTTTTTTCCATTTGTTTTGTTTTATATAATATCCATTGAAATAAAAAGTATGTTAAATGAACTCTTTTTTTATTACTTACTTGTAAACTTGTTTAATTAGTTAACTAGGTAATAGAATGCATCAAACGCAAGAAAAGGAAAAGGTAATTAATGCATGGATATAAAAATAAAAGCTAGCAGATTTGTAAAGAGAACAAACTTTCTCGTATTAATTAATCGTGCTTGTTATTATAATAAAATTGTTTTTTTTTGATAAATAACATTATATGTTCATCCAACAATTGAAGATAGTAACACCGGCAAATACAAGATAGGATATATACGTTTGCTACTACTACAGTTTGTATAAAAAAGTGACAAACCGTTGTTGTGGAAACATAATTATATGTTGTTGTAGAGTTGGTTTTTGTAAAAAGTAAAAAGAATGTAGTAACTAAACATTTTTTATTCAAACAATTATATTTATTTGTGGGAACAAAAAGATGTGTATATTAATATTTTTTTGTGGTAAATTATATTTTTCCATCTGACCAAACTCTTTTTTTCAGTGTAGTGATTTTAAATATGTTTCAAATCATGTGTCTGTAGTTTGACTTTACTTTATTGTATGTCATTATTATCTGTTAACTATTATAGTCTTTTGGTTAGTTTGTCTGTCATATTACTGCTCATTTTTGTTACTGTCAAATATATAATTCAACTTGTTGCTAATTATGCTAACTACCAGTTATTTTATTTAAATACTCGTTATTCAAGTCCTATAAAACAATTATTTTTTCAAGTGTAATTACTTATATTAATAGTATTGAGTTCAGGAAAACTTCAACATGCCTTAAAGAGGAACGGTAGACTGAGAATTTCACTTCATAGAAAATATTTCTCTCTTTCGCAATATCAGCTGAGCAAAAGGGTCTAAGAAGTCGTACATTATGTCATACCAAACATTGGAAGACGGCTGACATTCACTTAAACACAAATTAAAAACGAAATAATTTTTATTATTATTATCTCGATCTAGTCGAAGACAGGTTCTTGAAATAGGGCAGTAGCTCTTTCAGTACACGAGGATCGGTATGGTACTCTGATGCACAATACTGCGATTTGGAAGGCAACGGGAAACCACCACATTATGATATCCCAATTAAAGCACGCCTAAACTAAACTATAGCATCCTCTGGGGTAATGCACTCCAGACGTAAACTAGTCTCCCATTTGGATGTCTGGGCGGGGACTACCTCGGGGGGTGTCATCAATAAGTGCAATAGGGGTAGAAGTAATATTTCACGAGCCGAAGTGTGGAATGTTAGGACAAAGTGGAGAGAAAAGAAATTGGAAAATGTAATAGTGTGCGTTGTTTTAGTTTTAGGGAAATGCGAAGATTAACTCAGGATAGGAAAGAGTGGAGGTACATGTCCAACCAGTCTTAGGACTGACGATCTTATGATAATGATGATGATGATCTAGTCTCAAATGAATAGCAAAATCAACTTATGGACGTTATGGTCTTTGTCCTTATAGTTTGACATGTTTCTATTTAGGGCAGGAAGCAGTTTTCGAATACTTACGATGTCCTGTGTTTTTTTGCGAATTACTAATTAGATATTGATTGTCAAATGATAAAGTTGATACATTTATAACTCTTGCGAATTTAAAACGAACAAATACTCGTTAGAAAAAAAATCACCATTGAAATCGGCTGAAAATAATTCATTTTACTCTACTAAAACATTAAAATCAAGTAAAAATCCAAATATTTCGAAAAATGATATTGAGTCGAATATCTCTGAAAATNGTATGAGTCTTCTAATGCAGGAAGCTCCTAATTAATATCCGTAAATTCTATTTCCAAGGATGTATTAGCAACGTCTGACATTTTGCAATCATCATGTGTGCTAGGTCGTATGACCGTATTGCTTTGCTTTTCCTCCGTTTCCAATTTTCCCACATCAGATACGTAACGATTAATTATTATTATCAGTTCAATCAAAATAAAAAAAAAAATAAAGTTAAAAAAAACAAAGCGAATGAAAAAAAGTGTTTTTATTTGATATTATTTCGAAAGTGCTATGAGTTTGGTGAATATTAAAGATATAATTATGTTAATTGATACTTAAGAACTTTAATTTTTGATTTAATCAACAAGTATTATCTATTACTCTTATTATTCGACAAATATAGTTAAGAAATATGGTTTTGATCATACTTGAAGCATATTAATATAATGTTTTGTGCCAAATGATTTAGTTATTTTATTAATTTATAAACTGATGTAGCAAAATAGTTTGCAAAAATATTATAACAAGTTGTTTTGAAAGATTTAGTTGAAAATTCTTTCAAAAAGCAATACTATTAGTCTTTGTTAAAGTTTGTAATATCCTAGTATTATTAATGTAACACTACTTCTATTCGAATTATTTAAAACAGTATTGATGATAATTATTAAGTGTTAAAAACATATCAAAAAAAAATATATATTTGAAATCAATAAAAAAATTTGAATATTTATGATTATTTATGAAATCAGCTGCGAAGGTTGTAAACTCAAATATGTTGGACAAACAAACCGTGCAATTTCCACATGATACAAAGTACATATCGCTCACTTTAAATTAAATAGGATTGATAAATCTAGTGTTGCCCAGCATATTTTCAATACAAACCACCCTATAAGCCCTAAATGTTTAATGTTAATCAAAGAAGTCTCTTGCAAATCAGAACTTGACGCTTGGGAAAGTTTATACATTCAAAAGAATAAAAATATTCTTATGAATTCAGATGATGGCCCAATTCCTCATTCAGTCCTGTTTCAACTTTTGCAATAGGTTTAATTGATTATAAGTTAAGCTATTTTCCTTCTCCCTTACAGTTTTCGTTTGTTGAAGCACACGTAGAAAAAACCGGCCCAATAGGCCTTTTGAACTACGAGTATTTAACACGCTCGTTTACTGTTTTATAACCTCCCCTTTTCCCAGATCAGGTAGGTTGTGACGATGCATGCGTTTTTTACATAAAATAGGGCCATAAAAGTCAATTGTACTAACGGTTACTGACACACACATTCCCTCCAAATCTAATTCGATCCTCACTTGTTTATCGAAGCATACATTTATAGAGCTGTTTTTCGTGGCCAAAAGAATGGCTTCTAAAATATGTTACAAATGGCATTGAACGTATTGAAGTTTTCCTCCTAAACCTATGTAATTTGTCTTCCATTATTTCTTCTTTCGGTCTTCAACCCCCGCCATTATAAATAGTTAGAATTGTAAATTTTAGAACCAGTCTCGCGTTGACAATGCTCACGTATGAAGTGGGCGAAACACGTGTCTACTCAAATAAAGTTTCTTCTGGTAATTAGGGGTGAGTCTTCCTTTTAATTTTTAATTAATATTTACCACAGTCTCCTCTTTCTTACTATGATTATTTACTGCATCAAACGCAAGAAAAGGAAAAGGTAATTAATGCATGGATATAAAAATAAAAGCTAGCAGATTTGTAAAGAGAACAAACTTTCTCGTATTAATTAATCGTGTTTGTTATTATAATAAAATTGTTTTTTTTTTGATAAATAACATTATATGTTCATCCAACAATTGAAGATAGTAACACCGACAAATACAAGATAGGATATATACGTTTGCTACTACTACAGTTTGTATAAAAAAGTGACAAACCGTTGTTGTGGAAACATAATTATATGTTGTTGTAGAGTTGGTTTTTGTAAAAAGTAAAAAGAATGTAGTAACTAAACATTTTTTATTCAAACAATTATATTTATTTGTGGGAACAAAAAGATGTGTATATTAATATTTTTTTGTGGTAAATTATATTTTTCCATCTGACCAAACTCTTTTTTTCAGTGTAGTGATTTTAAATATGTTTCAAATCATGTGTCTGTAGTTTGACTTTACTTTATTGTATGTCATTATTATCTGTTAACTATTATAGTCTTTTGGTTAGTTTGTCTGTCATATTACTGCTCATTTTTGTTACTGTCAAATATATAATTCAACTTGTTGCTAATTATGCTAACTACCAGTTATTTTATTTAAATACTCGTTATTCAAGTCCTATAAAACAATTATTTTTTCAAGTGTAATTACTTATATTAATAGTATTGAGTTCAGGAAAACTTCAACATGCCTTAAAGAGGAACGGTAGACTGAGAATTTCACTTCATAGAAAATATTTCTCTCTTTCGCAATATCAGCTGAGCAAAAGGGTCTAAGAAGTCGTACATTATGTCATACCAAACATTGGAAGACGGCTGACATTCACTTAAACACAAATTAAAAACGAAATAATTTTTATTATTATTATCTCGATCTAGTCGAAGACAGGTTCTTGAAATAGGGCAGTAGCTCTTTCAGTACACGAGGATCGGTATGGTACTCTGATGCACAATACTGCGATTTGGAAGGCAACGGGAAACCACCACATTATGATATCCCAATTAAAGCACGCCTAAACTAAACTATAGCATCCTCTGGGGTAATGCACTCCAGACGTAAACTAGTCTCCCATTTGGATGTCTGGGCGGGGACTACCTCGGGGGGTGTCATCAATAAGTGCAATAGGGGTAGAAGTAATATTTCACGAGCCGAAGTGTGGAATGTTAGGACAAAGTGGAGAGAAAAGAAATTGGAAAATGTAATAGTGTGCGTTGTTTTAGTTTTAGGGAAATGCGAAGATTAACTCAGGATAGGAAAGAGTGGAGGTACATGTCCAACCAGTCTTAGGACTGACGATCTTATGATAATGATGATGATGATCTAGTCTCAAATGAATAGCAAAATCAACTTATGGACGTTATGGTCTTTGTCCTTATAGTTTGACATGTTTCTATTTAGGGCAGGAAGCAGTTTTCGAATACTTACGATGTCCTGTGTTTTTTTGCGAATTACTAATTAGATATTGATTGTCAAATGATAAAGTTGATACATTTATAACTCTTGCGAATTTAAAACGAACAAATACTCGTTAGAAAAAAAATCACCATTGAAATCGGCTGAAAATAATTCATTTTACTCTACTAAAACATTAAAATCAAGTAAAAATCCAAATATTTCGAAAAATGATATTGAGTCGAATATCTCTGAAAATGCTATAATAAATATACGTATAAAAGAAATGAGTAACGTAACGATTAATTATTATTATCAGTTCAATCAAAA
>NW_020439413.1:1150827-1164108 GCF_000699045.2 Agrilus planipennis | reverse complement strand
TCATCTATTTTGAACTCTTTCCTTATTATGATGATTATAAAAACATGGATGTTCCTGGAATTCTTGGTGTTTTTCTTTTTGAATTAAACCTTGGTTCATTAAAAGATACAGTAGCCCTAGTCTATTTAGACGATGTCTTTATACCTTCTGAGACTGTAGAAGAAGGATTACAAAAGCTTGAATTAGTGTTAACCGCGCTGCATGACGCCGGATTCTCGCTTAACATTGCAAAATGCTTCTTTTTCCACACTAGATTGAATATCTGGGTCAGCAAATTTCGGCTGATGGAATACGTCCTAGTACGCGGAAAGTAGATGCACTACGCAAAACCGAATCCCCTCAGAATGTTAGGCAAGTACGACAATTCATGGGACTTGCTAGTTACTTCCGAAAGTATATTCCTCAATTTGCTACAAAAACAGCTTGCATAACAACACTTACTAAAAATAATATACCCTTCGTTTGGACTAACGAGCACGAGCAAGCTAAACAATACGTTATTTCTTGTCTCACGTCTGATCCGTTACTTGTTGTTTTCAACCCCGACCTACCGACGGAATTACATACCGACGCCAGCTCCCTTGGTTATGGCGGAGTACTCATGCAAAAACATGACGGTCAAAATAAAGTTGTAGGGTACTACAGTAAACGCACTACATCAGTTGAAGCCAAGTACCACTCTTACGAGCTGGAAACGCTTGCCATAATTAATTCCCTCAAGCATTTTCGCGTCTATTTACTGGGTATCAAATTTAAAAAAGTAACTGACTGCAATTCCGTAAAGGCCACCGCGCAGAAAAAGGAAATTAATCCACGTATTGCCAGATGGTGGATTTATTTACAGGATTTCGATTACGAAATTATTTACCGAAAGGGGTCATCTCTTGGCCATGTCGATTACCTCAGTCGCAACCCTATCTCTGTACTACGGGTCACAAAACATGAGTCCTGGCTACATGTTGAACAAAAAAGCAATGCAGAGGTGCAACAAATGCTCACTTCTTTACGCGAAGGACAATTAGATTCTAAACGGTATGTCGAGCGAAATGGGCTGTTATGCCATCAAACGATTTTGCCCGACAATACTAAATTAATCCGTTTCTTTGTCCCACGTCATAGTAGGCTAGGACTATTGAGGCTATTTCATGGCGAGCAATGTCATATAGGGGTCGATAAAACGATCGATTCAATTCAAAAACATTTCTGGTTCCCTCGTATCCGATCTTTCGTTAAGAACTACATTAAAGCATCGCCTTGTATGTGCCGTAAAGAAAACTCGTGCTGGCCCATTGCAAGGTTTCATAAAATTACCAGAAAAACCAACGGGACCTTTGCAAACAATACACATAGACTGTTAAGGACCATTACCTGCTGTTAACGAATACAGATACGTTTTTGTCATTATTGACGCGTATTCAAAATATTGTAACTTAGTGCCATTAAAAACAGAAACGGAGCAAGTCTTACAAAATTTTATTTCTTTATTCGGGACTCCTAAACTAATCATTATGGATGCAGGGTTAATTTTAAAAATTCCAAGATTTGTGAGTTTTTAGACACTTGGCATGTTCGTTACCATTTTATTACACCTGACATACACCGCGCTAATGGTCAGGTAGAGCGCTACCTGCGTATACTAATGAACTTGATACGTATTGAAACTCGCGTAGTTGCCGAATGGCCGAACACACTATGGAAAATTCAATTGGTACTGAATACCACGCTACAAAAAAAACACCAAAATGTCACCATTACAAATTCTAATTAGTATTGAGACCAGTACACCACTCATAAATTCTGCTCTAACTGATCTAAGTCAAGATTTTACTCCAATACGCAATTTAACGCTGGACCGAATGCTTGTCGCAGAGCGACTCAGACCGCAGCAAACTTCAATCGACAAAGTCAATCAAAAGAGACGCGAAGGTATTCAATATTCTCGTGGAGACTTCGTGCTATTCTACAGGGCTAGTAAAATGCACGCAAATAAAACTCAGTTTGAATTTATGGGCCCCTATGAAATATTGGGCACTACACCAGAAGGCCGTTACGAGTTAAAACGAGTTGGTAAAAACAAAATTATCAAAGCAGCTAAGGAACAGTTGAGACCTTGGCCATTAGACTGGAGCTTGTCAATGGATATGAACGATTTATTAGAAACGTTAGAGAACGAAGCTACCGACGACGAAGGTGAGCTTATGTTTGTGTTTACTGAGTTATGGTTTTGCCATAAACAAAATAAGTGTTTTGATTGTTTCGGCATGTGCTGTTGTAGAGCATTGCCTGGTGTTTTGATTGTTTCGGCATGTGCTGTTGTAGAGCCTTGCCTGGTGTTTTGATTATTTCGGCATGTGCTGTTGTAGAGCCTTGCCTGGTGTTTTGATCATTTCGGCATGTGCTGTTGTAGAGCCTTGCCTGGTGCTTGATTATTACGGTTTGTGCTGTTGTTTGATTTCCAAATTACTGCGAATTTCCTTTTTTTTTAACTAGGTGAACAACATGGTCAATGTTTCGAGGACGAAACAAACGTCAGTCCGGCCGTGTTAGCGGAACCCCTTTGTGAACGCCTAAGAACCCGCCTGTGGAGTAGAATGGAGAGAGAACGGCGAGGGAAAAGGGGTACGGAAAAGTTAGCGAGCGAGAGCAGCGTCCCAGCATCCGTTGCGTCAGCGAGTCGCAAATTTATACTACATGAATTATACTTGTTAACATTATGTTTTTGTGAAATAAAGCAAAATATTATTGTTTTGACAATTCCAATCAACTTTTTTTCAATAAAAACTATCAATATGGTTTAAAGGAAAGTCCACGTGCATTCTCGATCGGCACGGGCCTATGGCAGATTACAGTTATGCCTTTCAGGTTATGCAAAGCCCCGGCGACGTTCGAAAGGTTGATGGAGAAAATCTTGAGTGATCAAATTGGAAAGACCTGCTTGGTATACTTGGATGACATCATTGTGATTGGAAGCACCTTTAATGAACACCTGCAGAATTTGCAAGCGGTATTCCAGCGGTTAGTTGAGGTCAATTTGAAACTCAGTCCGAAAAAGTGCCACCTTTATCGCGAAGAAGTTTCTTATTTGGGACATGTTGTATCAGCGAAGGGCGTAGCCGTGGATCCAGAGAAGATAAAGGCCGTGAAGGAATGGCCAGTGCGTGCAAATGTCCACGACATAAGAAGCTTCTTGGAATTGTACACGTATTATCGTCGCTATGTTATCTGTTAACTATTATATATTATGTACATTATTGACTTACTAACAGAAATGTCGCATAATACTATCTCGTATGCCGGTAATGCTGCTATTTTATCGATGGACAACACATGGAAAGGAGCAGCAGTAAAATAACTAATGGTTGGCACAAAAAAAGAATATTAAATCTTAAGAAGACAATAATAATAACTGTGATAGTGAACCTAAGTCGTTAAGTGTTATATTGATAACAACAAGAGAGAAAGAATGGAGTTCCACAAATGTTTGGGAGTAATTTTGGATTTTATTGTTAGATGGGAGAAACCACATACATAATACTCCTACAGTGCTAATTTCCTTAGCTTGAAGCCTTGCCGACTAAGAGAATCAGTTACTGTACACTTGTCTCAACTCATTCATACCCCATGCGTTGTGCGCAAATGTTGCGACTGTAGAGGGGAAGTAAGCAATAGTCGTGTTCGTTTCTTTGTGCGCATGTCCACGATTTTGCACATGCGCATACTTTGTATACATATTTGACTAAACTACTTGTAATATTAATAAACTTTAAATTACATGTTTTACTTAAAATCCTGAACTTTTTGTTAGGTGTAACATATCAAGCGAGTGGCAACACCTATATTTGAATTTTTTTTGGCTTGGACCACCCTACTGTCACGTCATCTAGCACAATTTGTTTGGTGTGGGACGTCCATCCATTCATGTAACAAACCCGGTGACCATTGTGTATTAGCTTTATTTACTCATATTTTTGTCAATATTTTTTTAATTTTGTCATTTTAAAATTGGTATACTTGCCCTAGTTCGGTATTATCTCGGCATTATGTTATTTATACTAACTAGTTATGATTGAAAAATAATATTAGATCCATTTGTTAACAGTTATCAAAGTTATCCCCCCAACTTTTATGGAAATATAGAAAGTTACTCTCCTGGAGAACTTCCTTAGGGTTAAATCAAATAAATAAATACAAACATTTTTACAGATTGGAATTTTTTAAAACTGTTTTAATTTAGGTTTATTTATTGAAGTACAGCATGTAGTGTTATTAAGCAGAAGAAAAACACTATTCTAGTTGCGTAGATCTGGAAGTGAATCGAAAACAGTAGGTTAGCAGCAACTTGAAAGAAATACAACATGTAATGCGCTTTAACAAAATAAGAGTAATTTTGTCAGGTTAACTATACAATTGATACTTCGTCAAATGATTAATTTTCTTTTAACTTATGCAAGCCTTAAAATTTTATTTATTTAAGCATAATTACAAGCGTATTATGATAATAATCATACAGTAGCAATTCCTACAGAGGTATTATAACTATCTGTATGTACGAATGGGCATCTTACGAGCTAAAAGACAACTCAAAATATATCCTTGTACTGGGAAAAATAATAAAAGAACTAAATTCATATAAAAGTTAATAAAAGAAAAACAAGATACTCAAAGAAAGTCAACGAAATAATAAGAAAAAATCAACATTACTTTCTAAAAATATATAGCAATGTACCTACNGTACTTTATGCTATTGGCCTGGAATTGATAATAAAATTGAGTGTTTAGTAAAAGCTTGTCAACGCTGCGCTGAAGTAAAAAAAGACCCTGCTAAAGCTCTGTTACATGAATGACAAGCCCCAGAAAAACCATGGCAACGAATACATGCAGATTATGCTGTACCTTTCAAGGATCATCAATTCTTAATCGTCATAGGTGCTAAGACAAAGTGGATAGAGATATCCATGTCTACAAAACCACCGACATCACGATCTACGATAACTGCCTTGGAGGAAATATTGCAAGAAATGGATTACCGTGTCTGCTTGTCACAATGCTACCTTATTCAAATCTCAAGAATTCCGTCAATTTTGTCAGCAGAGCGGCATTGAACAACGGTTCAGTCCACCAAATTATCCAGCGACAAATGGTCTTGCCGAACGTGCGGTACAAACGTTCAAACAAAAACTCAAAGCAATGTCAGATGAATCGGGAAATCTCAGGAGCAAACTAAATGCTTTCCTTTTTAAATATAGAACAACTCCTCTTGGTGATGGAAAAACACCCGCTGAATTGCACTTAAATCGGCAGCTACGTACACGTCTTCACTTGATTAAACCAGCAGATGCGTTGCCTTGTATACCTGATACAGAACTTCCTTATCGATGTCTTAAGATAGGAGATCGAGTGCAAGCTCGTAATTACGTTGGATCTGCATTATGGAAGTTTGGTACAATTGTAGAGCGATCAGGAAAGCTACATTATATGTTAGAGTTAGATCATGGATATGTTATTCAACGACATATTAATCAACTACGAAAAACAGAGGTTGACATGACTTCCTCAGTTTTTACTGTTCTACCGTGGTGCTTTCACTCAGTTGATAAGCCCGTCGGACGACAAGTTGTTTCTTCTCCGACGGATACTACGCAGGGTGATGTGCAAATACCAACATTTGTGAAGGTAGTGTGAGAGATGTATTGGCTACACCAGCGAAAATTGCGGATAAGCCGAGCAAAATACGTATGACTTCACCAGCTTCTCCTGCAGGCCGACCAATGAGTACTCCACTACCTGAAATACGACGATCCCAACGAGAGAGAAGACCCGTAGAAAAATTGAGCTTATAAATAATTTGTGGTCTATAAAATATTCCTTCTTTTATTAGTAATAATTGTTTTATCATATCCATAACATATGTATTAAAATTAAATGGAAGAGGTGCACTTCTTTATTAAGTGGAGGAGAATGTAGTATACACTCCCATAGATATCTTTATATATATCTATAGTATACTGTAAGAGGTAGTCTAAAACAGATCGATCTAAGAAAACCATTTTATGTATAGTGGCATAGTAGGCGATGTTTTAACCAGTTGAATAAATACATACCGAAAAGAATTGTGTTATTCAAAATTCATTATTAAATATATAACAAAGTGGCGACGAAATAAAAGAAAAAAGTAATAAACCGGAATGGCGCAGGCGGGAGAAACAACATCAATCTTGGAAGCGTTAAGAATACAGTCACTAATTCTAGAACAACTATTACGTAATAATACAGGTAATACAGGACCACAAGCCGAGATAAATAAAAGTACAATACAACTCGAAACATTTGATGAAGAAAAGGAAACATTCAAATCATACAAAGAAAGGTTAGAAAATTGTTTCGAGCTAAAAAATTTACATGGGGAATCAGCCGAAATGAATACTGTAAAGGCGAGAATTCTCATAAATGTATTGGGTGCGAAATACTATCAATTATTAGCAAGTCTGACTTCACCTGAATTACTTGCTTCGAAATCATATGAAGAATTAATTAACCTTTTGGAAAAACAATTGTGTCCCCTTTCAAATGTTCATACAGAACGACATAAATTCTTATCATGTATACAAAAAAGTAATGAATCAATAGCACAATATATAGCAGAATTAAAACACTTATCCACAACTGCAAATTGGACTTGTCAAGATCCGAATTGTAAAAAACCAATAAACTGTGCTACAAGCACAATTTATCAGAGGAATACAAAATGTAGAAATACGCGAACAAATATTACAACAGGGAAGTGATATTAATCTAGAAAAAGAAATTGAAGTAACTCTAGCTATCGAAGCAGCATAGTGAGAGTCAAGATAGCAAATGAAAACAAAAAATTTGAAATGGATACAGGCAGCGAAATGACAATAATCTCTCAGGCAGATTTTGAACAGTTGAATACAGACATTGTATTAAAAAAGACAAAAGTGCAATTTCGTACATGTACACGTGAAATATTTAAGCCATTGGGAGTAGCTTGCGTACCTATTCAATATGGTGAGATACAGACTAAAGGAAATGTATATGTTGTACCACAGAAAGTATCACCTGTACTAGGAAGAGAATGTAAAGCCCAGGACGATACCGTACTCACTACAAGAAAAAACGAAGCAAGAAATTGAATCATTTGTAGCACAAGGTATCTTAGAAAAGACTGAAATGGCTGAGTGGGGGACACCTGTAGTACTTGTGCCTAAACCTGACAAATCGGCGAGAGTTTGTGCTGATTATAAAGTCACACTTAATGCTCAGTTACATGACAATAGATATCCTATTCCAAAAATAGAAAATATCTTCAATAAACTCAATAATGGGAAGTATTTCTGCGTTTTGGATTTATACAAAGCTTATCTGCATTTAATGCTTGATGAGAATGTAAGAAGATAGCAACCATTTCAGCACAATGGGGCACGTATCTGGTAAAACGACTGTTTCTGGGTATCAAAACAGCACCTAATTTATTTCATAAAGTTATTGATCAAATAGTAGGTAGAGTAGAAGGTACTGTTACTTATTTTGATGACATATTAATTCAAGGAAACACACTCGAGCAATGTGAAGAACGTCTTATAAAGTGTCTTGAACAGCTAAGAAAAAATAATTTACATGTCAACAAAAACAAATGCAAATTCTTTGTGACTTCCCTTAAGTATTTAGTACATTAAATCAGTGCAAAAGGGCTTGAAAAAACACCAGATAAGATACAAACAGTATTACAAGCCTCGCGTCCAGCAAATGTTAGTGAAGTGAAGTCCTTTTTAGGATTGGCACTGTATTATGCCAGATTTATTCCAAACGTTTCGTCTATTTTGTACCCTTTAAATCGACTTTTACAAAAGAATATACCATTCAAGTGGACACAAGGTTGTGAAAATTCTTTTAAGACAGTACAAGCTGAAATTGCAAGTGATAGAGTGCTAGTAATATATAATCCAGACCTCCCACTAGTATTAGCCACTGATGCCAGTCCACATGGACTTGCTGCTGTGTTGTCACATATAGAAAATGGAGAAGAGAGACCAATCAGTTTGGTATCTCGATCAGTGACCAAAAGTGAATGCAATTACAGTCAATTAGATAGAGAAGCTACTGCTGTGTACTGGGCCTACAAGAAATTTTATCACTATATATATGGTCGAAAGTTCACTCTTATAATCGATAATAAGCCACTAGAGCGAATATTTCACCCAGAAAAATCAAACATAAACTGTCAAAAGACCATGCTAATGTCGATTATTTTTCGAGACATCCAGTAAAACTTGATGTTAAGCTCATAGATTATTGTGAAGAGTCTTTTCAAGTAAATGAAATAACCGTAGCAACTATAACTGATACATCACCGATTACCGCGGAGCAAATTCGAAGCGAAACAAATCGCGATCCTGAACTTAGTAAAATAAAGACACAGCTTCTTAACGGAGAAATTTGAAGTCCAGAATATACGCTTCATTCAGGTATCGTCATGAGAGGGACGAGAGTATATGTACCAGCTTCTCTTCGACCATCTATCTTAATAGAACTGCATGCGACGCATATCGGGATGGTTAAGATGAAAAGTATCGCACGTCCTTTTTGAATTGATAATGAAATTGAGTGTTTAGTAAAAGCTTGTCAACGCTGCACTGAAGTAAAAAAAGATCCTGCTAAAGCTCCGTTACATCAATGACGAGCCCCAGAAAAACCATGGCAACGAATACATGCAGATTATGCTGGACCTTTCAAGGATCATCAATTCTTAATCGTCATAGATGCTAAGACAAAGTGGATAGAGATATCCATGACAACAAAACCACCGACATCACGATCTACGATAACTGCCCTGGAGGAAATATTTGCAAGAAATGGACTACCGTGTCTGCTTGTCACTGACAATGCTACCTTATTCAAATCTCAAGAATTCCGTCAATTTTGTCAGCAGAACGGCATTGAACAACGGTTCAGTCCACCAAATTATCCAGCGACAAATGGTCTTGCCGAACGTGCGGTACAAACGTTCAAACAAAAACTCAGAGCAATGTCAGATGAATCGGGAAATCTCAGGAGCAAACTAAATGCTTTCCTTTTTAAATATGGAACAACTCCTCTTGGTGATGGAAAAACACCTGCTGAATTGCACTTAAATCGGCAGCTACGTACACGTCTACACTTGATTAAACCAGCAGACCAACTTCCTTATCGATGTCTTAAGATAGGAGATCGAGTGCAAGCTCGTAATTACGCTGGATCTGCATTATGGAAGTTTGGTACAGGAAAGCTACGTTATCTGGTAGAGTTAGATCATGGATATGTTATTCAACGACATATTAATCAACTTCGAAAAACAGAGGTTGATATTACTTCCTCAGTTTCTAATGCTCGACCGTGGTGCTTTCACTCAGTTGATAAGCCCATCGGACGACAAGTTGTTTCTTCTCCGACGGATACTCCGCAGGGTGATGGGCAAATACCAACATCTGAAGGTAGTGTGAGAGATCTACCGGCTACATCAGCGAAAATTGCGGATAGGCTGAGCAAAATACGTATGACTTCACCAGCTTCTCCTACAGGCCGACCAATGGGTACTCCACTACCTGGAATACGACGATTCCAACGAGAGAGAAGACCCGTAGAAAAATTNATATTTCAAAAACAATTGTTCGATCTTGTCCTCAATAACGGTATTGTTATCATTAAGTAGTACGCAACTAACCTCAATGTAGTATACACTCCCATAGATATCTTTATATATATCTATAGTATACTGTAGGAGGTAGCCTAAAACAGATCGATCTAAGAAAACCATTTTTATGTATAGTGGCATAGTAGGCGATGTTTTAACCAGTTGAATAAATACATACCGAAAAGAATTGTGTTATTCAAAATTCATTATTAAATATATAACAACAACATAAGTAAATCGATTACAAACTCCTGATAATTTTTTTGTTTCAAGTTTTAATTTTTCGATCCCCTGTTAAGCCAATGTTAAATTCTAAGAAGGAAAAGAAATCACTTTTGCGCTCACTATCGGTTCATTTGGAAAATGGAAAAAGATTGTTTGTATTTTTGGAGCATCGCTCTGTACGCAGCGTTTGAGATGTGGTGTTATAGGAATATGATATAAATACCATGGTTTGGAAAAGTTAGAAATGAGGAGGTATTAGAATGAGTAAAAGAACAGAGGGAGCTATGAAAGTCTATAACAAATAAGCGATATAAGTTGTTAGAACACATGCTCAGACATGGAGAACTAGTTAGAGAAGTATTAGAAACTGAAATAAATGAATTAAATCACTAACTGATGCTAAAAATTCCATCATTCTACTGAAAATCGAATCCCCCTTCCACGAACATTTTCGCATCCCTCGATCCCAAATAAAAATTATTATGGGTAACCCTTTACGGATCGTTTCCATTGAAACTACACAATCATCCTATACCCCCCCGACATCAGGGATTAAGTGTATACATTAAGCATAACACCGGCTAAGGTAGACGGTGACGTATAATCTTCTTCTTTAAAAATGTATTTCCTCATCAACCTGTTAGTTTTTAGGTTAGGTTACGTTACATATTAGGCAGTGAACAAGGGCAATATTTCTAAAGATATTTTTGTATGACTAACGATCTCAATAGGTTAATTACACAAATAATATCCACCGGGTAACTGAATAAATTTTTTAAACAAGTTTTTCATAATATAAGTATCCATATTTGTAACAGATTTTTTTAAATAATTTCTGATAAGATTCTAAGTAATAATAATTAATTAAAAATAAAAATAATTCTAAATAATTTTCTAATTACCATGTGTAAATATTGAACGCCTTGGATCGAGTGAACATATTTATCAATTTTTCATCGATTTCATACAATGCCCACTTCAGAAAACAATTATCAGTATTATTTTGTACCATTGTCCTCAATATGCGCCAGAAAAAAAATTGTGTAATACAAATAGTTTTAAAATTAACGTATNNNAAGTCATAAGGTTTTTCATAAAGGCATTTACACCATAAAACATATCGCAAATAATAACGGATATAGAGCGACTTTAATTTATAAACTAATCAGAAATGAAGAAAAGAAAATAATCGTGAATAAATTTATACTACTGTTAATATTAAATGTAACATTCATTATAATACAAAGTATATATAATAAAATACAAAAAGAAGCGCATAAAAATTATCCTGTAGTAGCTGTGACTCTTATTACATTGGTCAGATTGGTAGAAACCTAAACATCATCTTCAATGAAGATAAAAGATCAATAATTGATAAAAAACATAATTCGGGTATCGCTACTCATTGTATAAATTATAATCACTTCTTTAATAAATTAATACAATCATATGAGATGTTAGACTTACACTAAATACTTAGCATTCAAACTATTTCCACAAATTCATGTGCCTATAATAAAATACAAAAAGAAGCGCATACAAATTATCCTGTAGTAGCTGTGACGCTTATTACATTGGTCAGATTGGTAGAAACCTAAACATCATCTTCAATAAAGATAAAAGATCAATAATTGATAAAAAACATAATTCGGGTGTCGCTACTCATTGTATAAATTATAATCACTTCTTTAATAAATTAATACAACCATCTCAGATGTCAGACTTATACTAAATACTTAGCATTCAAAGTATTTCCACAAATTCATGTGCCTATAAAAAAAATGAAAAACACACCCTTAATTTTAGCAATATACTGTTACCCTTGATAAAGGCGCAATTGTATCGAAACAATTCTCCAATTATAATAAATTTTAAAAAATCCAACAAATGACGCGGTAAACGTCATCTGTAGTACGATTCTACATTTCAGGATTACGTATGCTCCAGCAAGGTCTATTTAAATATATGGATATCTACTTACTGAAACGAATCCCGGCGTAGCTAACCTCAACGTGATAAGCACGTCACCATAATCGAATAAAATAATTCGAAGTGGTCAGTATTCTGTCAAATCTGCCAGACGCAGATCCCGATTTCGATCTTTTTGGATCTCATCAGAGCATCGTACGTAATTCTAAAATGAGCATCGTACTACAGACGGCGTTTACCGCGCCATTTGTGGTAATTTCTAAAACGCGCTGTTAAGACAGCAGGTAAAAGTTGGTCTGTGTTTTGTCGGAGCTGTCTGCGACGCGCTGATCAAATCCGAAAAGATCGAAATCGCGATCCCCGTCTGGCAGTTTAGACAGAATACAGACCACTTCGAATTATTTTATTCTATATTAAATTCTATTTGTGAAACATTAAAAGTGCTTTTATTGTTTTTTAAAATATTAAACAAAATTTTACAAACCGCCCACCAACTACACTGTGAATAATATTCAGTGACAATCTATTTTGTTAAAAATCTTTGAGTATTTAGTTTGTAAAGATGCAGCGAAATGATTTTGTTGTATATCTAACGGAAGGTCAACATCTGTTAGTACATAATCGGGTATTTTGTGTATATGCGTCTAAATGTTTGTGTGCGTTCAAATGATGATAGATTAAATTATTTTCAAATGTGTATTTTGTTGTATGGCCACGTGTGCAATCTCTTCCCATTAAATTATTATGTTATCTAGTAAATAAAATTTACGTGTTTTTTTACAATTTCGTAACTGGCACACGTTAGAAGTAGACGGCAGTAAAAAGTTTCCTCTATGTTTATTGGTGATAATAAAATGCATTTAAAATAGCAGAACAATGAGACTAAAACGAATTATTTTGGAAAATAATTACCCTAATATTTAAAAAGGCCGACTTTCGAGGCTAAGAAATTCTTCGAAAAAACTGTAGGGTTTTTTTATAATCTAACCTACATTCTGTAACTGAGTATTTTATCAGCTTTAAGATATTATCAAGCCAAGTGTAAACAAAAACACTCCAGACAGCTCGTGCTATTGTTTTAATTATCAGTTAAAAACACCTTGAGTGTCTCAACTGGAATATATAAACTAGGCAAACCTTTGCTATTTTGTTATTATACGTCTTTCCTTATCAAGAAACAACATGAAAATTCTTTTCACATTACTTTTAGGTAAAGCAATTTCTTTATTCTTTTTTGTTGTTTGTGCCTATTAGAACTGTAATGACAATAATTTTGCTTCATTGAAGTCGCTTTGATGGCTCTATCCTGGAGTTATGCCCAGAATTGTCCGAGTTGTTCGGTTCAGAACCGCCAACCTGTTTGTGCCGTTAATGGAAGAGGCAACAGAAAAACTTTCCCAAATTCTTGTTTTGTGGACTCAATCAATTGTGTGGAA
>NW_020439413.1:1149172-1150331 GCF_000699045.2 Agrilus planipennis | reverse complement strand
GCAGAACAATGAGACTAAAACGAATTGTTTTGGAAAATAATTACCCTAATATTTAAAAAGGCCGACTTTCGAGGCTAAGAAATTCTTCGAAAAAACTGTAGGGTTTTTTTATAATCTAACCTACATTCTGTAACTGAGTATTTTATCAGCTTTAAGATATTATCAAGCCAAGTGTAAACAAAAACACTCCAGACAGCTCGTGCTATTGTTTTAATTATCAGTTAAAAACACCTTGAGTGTCTCAACTGGAATATATAAACTAGGCAAACCTTTGCTATTTTGTTATTATACGTCTTTCCTTATCAAGAAACAACATGAAAATTCTTTTCACATTACTTTTAGGTAAAGCAATTTCTTTATTCTTTTTTGTTGTTTGTGCCTATTAGAACTGTAATGACAATAATTTTGTTTCATTGAAGTCGCTTTGATGGCTCTATCCTGGAGTTATGCCCAGAATTGTCCGAGTTGTTCGGTTCAGAACCGCCAACCTGTTTGTGCCGTTAATGGAAGAGGCAACAGAAAAACTTTCCCAAATTCTTGCTTTGTAGACTCAATCAATTGTGTGGAAGGTCAAGGTGAGCGTTAAAATGAAAACAAACTAAAGTGAATATGAATAAGAAAAGAGAACGGCTTGTTTCACAGTTGTATTTTTTTGTACTTTTCCAAATACAAAGAGAAATAATATTCATTTATCAATTTTAACTCGCATGTAAGCAGTGAAAAATATTATTATGTACGTATGTTAATTTACAATTTACAATTCACGAGTTAAAATTAAGCATGCTATTTGTAAATGATCAGGATAAGATGGATTTACTAAGAAAAATGAAAGTAAAGATGCATCGGTCAAATTGGCAGAGCCTTGCAATTCAGTTTAAATGAACATAAAAAAAAATTGGCAGTTACAGGGACTGCCGATAGAAGTGAAAACTTAAAACTTTTAGTATTAAAATTTGAAATTTCACAGTGTTTGAATAAAAATTATCAACATCAATCTGGTTTTCACATCTATTGACACTCCGAGCAACAATTATATGCATGTTTATATGGTTTTTTATTATTCAAATATTTACATAAATTTCAATGTACTTGATTTTTAACATTGTTTGCATCATTGTCATCATTAATTTCAACAATACTTAGACTTTTTGTACTTTCA
>NW_020439413.1:1115437-1148498 GCF_000699045.2 Agrilus planipennis | reverse complement strand
TACATTAATTTGAATTTACTAACTTTTTACAACAAACTTATTACATACATGTAATACTAGAATAAGGTACCTACTTGTTTTTTTTTTTAATTCCTTTAATAAAATATTTATATTTTTCCCTGTTTATTGTTTTAACATGTGTCTAAAGAAGAATCTGCATACTCTTGCTGTTTCTCAATAATTCAAAGATTAAAAGTAATTTAAAATGAGATTATATCAAATGAACGAAAAAGTTCTTAAAAATACTAAAATAAAAGGAGAGTCTAGAATTATCTTCTGATAAATATCGCCAATAAATTATAATTATTACCAATACTTTCTTAATAAAAAGTATCTTTTCTAAATATTTTAGTATATTCTTTTATTTTAAAATACGTAGTTTAGATATTAAGACAGAAACGTTCTGTGATAATATTACAAAAATCTCAGACGAATTAATGTCAAAAAAGCATATAGAGATACGACAAGCAAATAAACAATGTATGAATGAAGAGATCTTCATCATCATCATCATCCTCATAGGGTCGTCAGTCCTAAGACTGGTTGGACACGTACCTCCACTCTTTCGTATCCTGAGCTAAACTTTGCATTTCCCTAAAACTAGAACAATCCAGATCTTTAACTATTTGCAAACAGTAATCTAGCCTAGGTCTACCTCTACCCCTTCCAACTCCTGCTTCTGCCACGAGTATGTCTTTGACTAGACCTTCATGCCTGAGAAGGTGTCCTACTAACCTATTTCAACTATTTCTTACTGACTTCCATAGTGTGTTCTCTGTTCTCTTACTTTTTCTAATACCTCTTCATTTCTAATCTTCTCTATCCACGGTATCCTCATCATTCTCCTATAACACCACACCTGACCTAACCTACTCCTTCCGTCCTAACTTCTTCTAATATTTTGTCTCCTATCTTTATATTCGCTCTTTTCCTACCTTTTATTCCCTTGCATACCAGTATTTTAGTTTTAATTTTATTTATTTTCATACAGTACTGATCTGTCAGTACCGCTTCCATTATATTTAAGGTCTTAAAGGCAATTAATGATACGGAAGTGTAATTTAAAAGGTTTAAATATACAAATGATGAAAAAGACTGGAACTTGTATAAAACACTTCGAAATGACTTATAGCGCTGTATTTATTATCGTAAGTATGTCTTGTACAATACAATGGATTTGGTTTTTCCTAGCCAGAGAAAGATTTTTTAGGTTTATTAGGTTATTTTGTAAAAATCTGGCATTGGGTTAATAAAGCCCATTATAACGGTACTTGGGCCTTATTGGCCTATTAATATTTGAGTATTCGATTGGATTTTTTTGTGTTCTAGGTCAATGTACTATGTGAATTTTACTGTCAATATATGTGTAACATTTTTACAAATCTTGATTGAAATGCACCCAAAGAGAGCTCAATGGACAGAAGACAATTTACGGGCCGCTTTGGCAGCAATAGAACGAGGGCAGAACGAGCTGTAACTGAACGTTACGACATTCCAAGACGAACTCTCTGAAATCACATAAATTCCAAAAGCACTATTAAGCGTTTAGGTCGTAGTTTCATATTGATTATCGACCAAGAAAAAGATCTTGTACAACACATTATACGGTTTGCTAACATCGGTGTACCTGTTACTCCAAAAGTCATACGGAGACAAGCATTTTTATTTTGCGAGAATTATGATATTAAGCACAATTTCAATAAAGACTAGCATTGCGGGCAAAGACTGGCTTAAAATGTTTTTGAAAGGGAACCCAGAAATTTCCAAAAGAAAAGCCTAGTTTATTAATCCAGGCAGAGCACAGAAATTAAACCGTCCTATTGTTGGTCAGCATTTCCAAGAAGTAAAAGACCTATATGAAGTTAGGAATTTTGGCTTGAAGGATCTAGCCAAAATTTCTAACTTCAACCTAACAGGTGAAGCACCCTCTGACCCCACATTCCTCCCTGCCTCCCACCATCAATCCCCTGACATTCTTGACATTTTTGTCACGAAAAATGTTACACTTTCCGCCGATACTATCGTCATAGACGCATTAAGTTCGGACCACCTTGCAGCCCTTATTGAAGTCGGCCGCCCAATCCTCAACCCCCCAAACCCAACCACGTCACTAGATTGGCTTCACCTTCGTTACACCCTTGAAACATCCTCATTCAAGTCCACTCCAATTCAAACAACAGCGGAAATTCTCAAGGTGTGAATCTCCTGTCAAACGAAATTACCAGCGCAATCAAGCTCTCCACTACCTCCCACCCAACGTCCACCAAAGACAAAACCCTCCCAACAGACATTCTTGACCTTCTTAAGAGGAAAAACAAGATCCGACGTCTGTGGAATAGACACCGCATTCCCGCCCACCGTGCAGAGGTGAACGCCCTTCAACGAGAACTAAAAACTCGTCTCACCGAATTCCGCAGTGCATCCTCCGACGACTGTATCGCTCAGGCAGAAACACACCCCCGAAGCACTTGGAAAGTGATCCGTTCTCTTCGTAATAGAGCCCTCCATCTTTCGCCACTAAAATAGAACGGCTCCACCTATTCTTCAGACGAAGAAAAAGCTGCAATCTTCGCAGACTCTTTATGTCTCCAGTGCTCCCCACTACCAAGCTCAGTGGATCTTGCCGACTTTCACGAGCGTACCAAAGCCGTCTCCCAGAACTTCTTTCCCCTGAATTCCGACTTCAAACACACGTCCCCACCCGAAATCTTTCTCATTATCCGATCTCTGAAAAATAGAAAGGCCCCTGGCGCTGACGGAATTGCTAACGGAGTCCTTAAAGCCTTGCCATCAAAGCACATAACCGCACTGTGCAACATCACAAACGCCATCATGCGGCTCCACCACTTCCCTTTGGTCTGGAAAGAAGCCACTGTCATCTGTCACCCCAAAAAAGGGAAGCCGCTCAGCTCTCCCTCAAGCTACAGGCCCATAAGCCTGCTCAGTTCGTTGAGAAAAGTAGTCGAATCGGTCCTTCTCGATCGGCTCTTAGACCATGTAGAGCAAAACAAGCTTCTCTCTGATTTTCAACGCGGTTGTCGCAGGCAACACAGCACCGGACAGCAACTTCTTCGTGTTACCGAACACATCTCCGATAACCGTATCAAGCGGCGTCACACTTCCATGCTTCTTCTTGAAGTCCAACAAGCCTTCGACCGAGTCTGGCACGAAAGCCTTATTTAAAAACCCATCGCCCTTAACACCCCACACTTTCTAGTTGGGGTTATCAGGTCCTTCCTCACAGACAGAAGACTTCGGGTCCGCGTTGGCTCGGCTCTTTCTGCCAGTAAACCCGTCACAGCCGGTGACTCACAAGGCTCCAAACTATCTCCTATTGTGTTAAACCTCTTCAATTCTGACTGCCCTGAACGCTGACGACATTGCTATTATAAATTCTTCAAGTATCATTCTCCAGTGCACAGCAAGAATAAGTAGGTTTCTGCCCCAGCTCCTAAACTGATATCGAAAATGGAAACCTTCTATCAACGAGACCAAATCGGAGGCAATCTTCTTTTCTCGTAGGCTCCGAAAAGCTCCCTCCATCATTGTCAATAACCGCCCTATTAGTTGGAGCAGTTCCATCACCTACCAGGCGTCTTTTTAAACAGTTTTAGTCGGTAGGAGTCCGACACTACCTCCGTTCAGGGGGGGTCTTTTGAAGATTTCCATTCCTAGAGTATAATCAAAACAAAACAAAAAGAAGGCCCCGACACCCAGGCAAAATCAACCATGAACGACGGCATGGACTGCGAAGGCTTCGAAAGACCGAAGAAGACAAGAAAGGCGTCCAATACCTACTCCAGAGATCCTGAACAACTACCGACAAAAAACTATTTCGACATACTACCCAGCGAAGTCATCGACGAGCGAAGACCACCACCGATCGTTCTTCATTACGCGGAGGACTCGACCAACATCAGCAAGGAACTTTAACATCAGCAAATCAACTTGCACGGTGCATGCTACATAAGGGATGTTATTCGACTCCAGCCCCGCTCTCAACAGGACCACAACAGAGCAATCAACTGCCTGGAAAGCACCAAAACCATGTTTTACACCTTCGCTAATGAAGCAAGCCGGTCCATAAAGTACGTCATAAAAGGAATCCCTACAACACTAAGCACCAACGATGTGTCGACCGACCTTGGAAACAAGGGAATACACGATTGTAGGATACACCGGATTAAATAACGCTCTACGGCCATCCTTTTGGTACTGGTCATCACTCACAAAAGAAGCTACGAAGAAAAAATCAAAAACATCACAACTTGTTGCGACCTTTAGTTAAAATCGAAAAATACAAAAAACCAAGAGGACCATCTCAATGCCACTGTTGTCAGCCCATAGGACACACTCAACGGCATTGCAGAATAGCACCACGATGCGTGAAGTGTGCAGAACTTCACAGGACAAAAGATTGCTAGAAATTAAAAGAGGAAATGACCGTATGCAAAAATTGCAAAGGAGAACACCCTTCCAGTTATGGTAGCTATCCTGCTTTCACGAAAGGAAAAAAAGCGAAACCTTAACCCACAACCAAGGAACGACAAAAGGAACTCAGTAAGACAAGGACTGTCATACGTCAAAGTCATTTCGCAAGGTCAACCCGACCCACTTGACAACTAAACAGGAATGACTACCAATATCCTTCGGAAAATTGACCTGCTACAGATCAAAACACCGATAGTAAAATTAGCAAACCAACTAAAAAATGCTACTACACCCATCGAAATCCTACTGCAATTACTGGGCGGCGCTGACACTCGCCCAACAATTAAACAAATCAATAAGTAAACTACGCGTCTTTGGAAGATTTGGTCTCCTCCACGAAAACAAAAAAAAATAGGCAAAATTAGATCTGCTCCGGTCTCGCTAGCTCTAGTAGCTACCAATATTTGAAAAGCTACGTGGCTGTACAAGCTACTTTTACCTCCCGTAAACAACCCCGCCGCCTTGAGAAGGACGGTCGTAACGTCGCAGTGTCCCGACGCCTAGAGTGCACGGAGCCACCTTCCAGGAGGAGCTAGACGTTAGCTTCTTCAAACCTATGCGCCAACCCTATGGTGCTCTGCCGGTCCTAGCACTATTCGCTGCTCCGCTGAGTGTCTGACTGACTGTTTATTAAAAAACAATGATACAACGGAGAGATCATAGGTGTCGCTACTATTCACATTTTGTTACTCATTTATTACACCCTCACTTAAGGGGCCATTAATTTATCACGTAAGACGATTTACGATACTCGTATCCGTCTTCCAGATCACGATTGGGTGTTGCAGAGCGTCATAAATTAATACCGTCTGTTTATGGCGCAATGCGGACAGAAAAGTGAGGAATGGGTAGACCTCATGCTGTCACTTACAGTGGTCCTACATATTTTGTAATCAGATCTGGAAAACACTCGTCGTATACTGCAAAAACCCATTATTCTGATGTTAATCGCAGTTTACAAATCCTAGGGTTTGCAGATTTTGCCTCATAACCAGTGGTTATATTTTCAGTCAATGGAGACCCTGACGAAAATCCTAGGTATCTAAAAGTAATTTTAAGTAATTGTAAAATGCACTAATAAGGAATGCTGTGGTGATATAAGAAGTGATATTCGTAAAATCCTTCCGCAAGGGTTTTTTCCTCCACCATACCCTTTAAGAAGCGAACCTTCGCTCATATTTCCCTCCACAGAGGATGTTAAAGCACCCGATCACTTTGCATCTTTGTTTGTGCGACAATCATTAAACACGGAAGTTGAGGCCCCATTCAAGACTAATTATCATTAAATATTGGTGTAGGATAATATTTGTTAGTTAATTCAAACAATAAATTCCACAAATACACAGCTTCTTTGCAACTCTCCGAAATACTCATATATTCGGCTTCCGTACTGGACAATGCCACAGTAATCTGTTTCTTGGTTTCTCAAGATATTGTACAGTTTGACAACCTGAAAAAATATCCAGCATAGGATCTCCAATCAATTACATTACTCGCCCAGTTTACATCTACAAAAGCTTCTAATTGACTATTACCAGTAGCTGAAAACACTAAACAGAAAGATTTAGTTTTCTTTATTACATTACAACTCTCTTTGCATAGGCCCGACGTTCCTGATCGTAACAGTTATTAAACTGGCTCAAGTAATTTACAGAAAATACAATATCAGGACGCGTGAGCACAGCTACATACATAAGCGAACCAATCAGTTCCCGATAAGAAAACTTATTGTTACATTTCTCACTTTTAGTCTTGGTTCAATTGGCGTTTCTGCAGACTTACAATCAGAAATATTGAATTTTAACAGCAATTATTTAATATATTTTTCTTGGTCTAAAGTTACAGTACGATTCTCTTTATTTACAATCAAACCAAATTCTTTTATTTTAAACTTTGATGCCAAACTTTCACTCAACAAAGTAGTTTCTTTTTCATTATTAGAAAACACAAAGAAATCATCAGCATACAATGCAATAATGATCTTTACACATTTACCAATTTTTGTAAACAGGCATGCTTCTAGTTTAGATTTTTTATAACCCAAGGACTGTAACTTTATTATTGTTATCAAGTTTCCGCTTAAAAACCCATCTACATTGTACAATGGTGCCACTGGGTGAAACATCAACTAATTCCCAAGCGTCATTGTCTTCAAATGATTTAAATTTACTTTGCATGGCTAATATCCACTGTTCGCTTTCCGATCCATTCAACGTTTCATTTAGAGATATTTCACTTGCATTTGTTTCGCTGGTTTCACCTACATACACATTACCAAAACCGTACAGATCAGGCTGCTTGTGGATACGCTTCTCCATTGGAAATTCGGCGGGAAGCTCTGGCTGAGACATGTGACCCCGCACAGGCTCCGCAGGTTCAGACCCCAGCATATTTGTGGAGTCTCTTCATCAGTACCTAAACTTTCTCCTTCAGGGCTCAGTACTTCTTTCTTCTCCTGATCTTCCAATGTTTTCATGTGCTTCATGTCCCCCACTTCTTGGGTGCATTTTGCTCTTTCTTCCTTCATCCGAAAGATGTCAGCAGGGCCATCACTAATGTCAAAGTGCATCATATCTTGCTTCTGTTTAATCCCCTCCTCAATCGCAACAATATCTCTTGCTGTTGTTATACCATTATTGTTGGGATTGTAAACTCGGTAACCTTTTACATTGTCTAAGTACCCAACAAGAATACACAGAGTCGCTTTTTTATCCAATTTTAACCTTTTTTCATTTAATGTGTGTACCATGGCCTTACTTCCAAAGATACGTAGATTAATGACATCTGGTATAGCTCCGGTCCAGATCTCCATAGCCGTTTTGTTGTCTAATCCTGATGCAATTGACGTGTTTCGTAAATTAACCGCAGTGTTCACTGCTTCTGCCCAAAAACGCTTAGGTAATTCTGCATCGAATAAAAAACATTTCGCTTTCACTATTACTGTACTTTTAAACCGCTCGCAGAGACCGTTCTGTTCCGGTGTGTATGCTCAAGTTTTTTGATAGACAATTCCAGCAAATTCTGAGAATTATTTAAATTCCTTTCCACAGAATTGTACCATTGTCTGTCCTGAACACTTTCAGCTTCCTACCCGTCTTCAAGAAATATACAAATGCCATCCGACTATAGTCATTGACGAATAACAAGAAGTATTTCTTTATACCAATTGATCTGGTTTCCATTGGCCCACAAACATCTGCATGTACGACATCGAGAAGTTCCTTGCCTCTGTTTCCAATATGACTGAAAGGCAACCTGGCCTGCTTTCCCTCATAGCACACACAAAACAGTTCGTTTTACTGACCTAAGCCTTTTTCAAGTATGACATTCCTTTTACAGCTCCATGTCTCATCACATTGAGGTCTTTGCTGTTCAGATGACCAAATCTTCTATTCCACACACTCTCTGAGACAGAAGTCAACAAACAATCTACTTGCTTGATTCTCAACTTATAATCACCTCCGATCAAACTGCAGTTGCTGCAAGTTGATTCTTTTGGTTATAAATATAACAATGCTTCGCATCAAATGTTATTATGCCTCTCTTGCTAATTAACTGGCTGACAGATAATAAGGTGCTCGGTATCTTCAACAACTGTAGTTATGTGTTCATCTTCACAGTCTTCAACAGGAATTTTTCTTGTTTTTTTTTGACCCCCTGCTTCGGAACGTCCTAGACGTCTCACAGGGGAGAAATACTTAAAAACTAAATCTGATTTCGATCTTTTGTTCAGCACGGTAGTATTAGACCCTTGAGTAGTGAATGGGCAAGTCCAATCCATATGGCGTCCAAACGCTCAACAGTTGATTATCGCCGCCTAAATAAACAGACAGTACCAGAAGTTACCCAATCTCATTAATCGATGACTTACTACACCAGTGTCATAGTTGCTCAACATTCTCAACCTTTGACCTCGTGAAAGCCTACTATCAAGTTCCGGTGGCTGATGAGGATATCTTCAAGACCGCTATCACAACTCCATTCGGCCTGTTTGAATTTTGCGTGATGCCTCCTGGTCTCAGAAATGCTACCCAAACCTTCCAACGTCACATGGGTAACAATCGTCGTAACTTAGACTTGTTTCACTGATGACTTAATTGTTTTCTCCAAATCCCCCGAAGAGCATGTCAAGCATTTGGAGGTTATTTTTAAGATCTTGCAGGAGAGTAACCTGGTTATTGATCCTAGTAAGTGTTCCTTCGGAAAAGAAAATATTCTATACCTGGGTTATCATCTTGACAAAAATGGATTCACAGCTCCATCGGAGAAGGTTGAAGCCATCCTGAAATTTCCAACCCCTGAGACTATTTCTGATCTCCGACGCATTCTTGGTATGTTTAATTATTACCTTCGCTGTCCAACATATCATCACCCGTTGTTACTGTGGTTTTGTCACTTTCAGTATTTATCGACTACAGACGCTTCCGACCATGCAATTGGTGCTTCATTAGAGCAATTCGAAGATGGTATCGGGAAACCTCTCGGTTTTTTTTCTAGAAAACTTAGCCCTACTGAAACTCGTTACAGTACCTACGACACAGGGCTCCTTGGTATCTTTTCCAGCATCAAATTCTTCCGGCTTATTCTGGAGGATCGCTCATTCGTGATCAAGATTTATCATCGCCCCTTATGGTACGCTTTTGCTCAGAAAGTAAGAAAAGCGTCCCCTTGACAGCGCAATCAACTCAGCTTCATCTCTGAATTCACCACTGAGATTGTTTATGTAAAGGGAGAAGAGAATGTTTTTGCGGATGGCCTGTCGAGAGTTAACGCCATCAACATGCCCACAACACTAGATTTTCATATGACTGAAAACGTCCAACAACTCGATCAAGAGCTTCAGAATCTATTAAACGACGACCGTACTCTGAAACTTCTACTAACCTAAACCTGTTTGTAAACAAGCTGTCAACGTTTTTCACGGTCCTTCTCATCCCAGTCGCCGCACCACAGCTCGTCAATTGAAGGAGAAGTTCGTTTGGCCTTGGATTAAACGTTATGTTCTCCAATGGTCCAGGGAGTCCATCGCTTGCCAGCGCTTCAAAATTAAAAGACACAACCGCATTGATTCGCGACATATCGATATTCCAGACAATTGCTTTGATCACGTCTATTTAGACATCATAGAACTTATAGAGGTCAACGGTTTTCGTTATTGTCTGACTATGATAGACCGTTTCTTTCGTTGGCCTGTTGCAGTGCCTCTACCCAACATTCAAGCCGATACCATTGCATCTGCTTTTTTCAACTATTGGGTCGCGCAGTTTGGTACTCCTCTCACGATTACCACCGACCAGGGTACTCAGTTTGAGTCAAGACTGTTCAAGTCTCTTACGCACATGGTTGGTGCTCTACGCAAATACACTACACCATACACCATCAGTCAAATAGAAATGCCGCAGAACTCTTAAAGCCGCCTTAATGTGTGGTGTTCCTAAATCTTGGCAATCTCCAATAGTCACGCTTTAAGGAAGATTTTAATGCATCACCAGCTCAACTCATGTTTGGAACAGAGCTTCGTATACCTGGCGAGTTCCTCTTGGATGTTGATACGCTGATTCTTCGGATAAAGTCGCCAGTGCAAACGCTGGTTCCGCGTGTCGAATCGGTGGCCACTACCTCGAAGGTTAATAGGAAGTGTTCGCCAGATCTGTGGCCACCAGACAAGGTTGAGCGCGAATTCGAACCTGTCACTAAGTTAACATCGACGATTAGATAGGACGTGACATGTTATATCTTTTATCATTCATCATCTTCATATGTATCAAACCAACATTCAACTTTTATGAATCTTTTGTATCTTCTTTTCTTGTTATAAATGTTAAGGACTTAGCTAACTTAAAAATATTTTGATCATGAGCTCGTCGGGTGTGCACGCGTGTTTTCCTATGGTCTAAAAATTTAGTTGTTAATACTAAGGGTATTAAGTGTAAACTATGTTTTCAAAGCTACCATGCTCAATGTGTACAAATAAAAGATCCGGTTTATAAAGCATTGAATGATAACTGTAGCAGCAAAAATATAAATTTCTATATTTTAACTTTCTCAGAAACATCTTGAATGGTTGGAAATTTTGTACATCAGTGGTCGGGTGCACAGACCCTTCAGGTCGGGGTATGCGTACCACTAATACTGAGAAATGCAGGTACCTGAACAGCAACATACCATTTTGTATAATATAGTCGATAAGGTTCGAATTTTGCAGCCAGTACGATACCCTCGCTTTTGCTGTTCTCATCTGCCTTGTTGTGGTATTAAATAAAGTTATTAAAAGCGTTTTTATTCTCTGTATTTTCGCGCCAGTCTATCCCCTCATATTTGGTGACGCCGACGTGATTAAAACAATTTTTTTTGAGGACAAACTGTGTGCGAAATACAAGTGTCGTCGTGAGTTAGTTATTTTCGATTATTAACTATTTTGTGTCGCCAAAGTAGTTGGTTAAAAAACATGGCTCTCTACAATCAACAAGCCTCTCCAAGCATCGATCGCGTAGCTGTGCGATTACCTCCATTTTGGGCAGAAGACCCGGAAATTTGGTTCCATCAAATAGAAGCGCAATTTTCTGCTTCTCATTTAACATCCGACGAAACCAAGTACAACTACGTTATTAGCAATTTAGAACATAATCATTAATCCACCTGCAGTTGGTAAATATACAACAATTCAAGAACAACTTATTCGAAGGTTGAGTTCGTCGAAAGAACAGAAGACCAAACGTCTGCTCGAGCACGAAGAAATAGGTGATCGCAAGCCAACGCAATTTTTACGCCATCTTCGTAGTCTCGTAGGAGTTGCAGTACCAGATAGCATCCTCCGACCCTTATGGTTGTCACGTCTACCTCAGGCAAGTCGAGCTATTCTAGCCACCCAAAGTGAAGCAACATTGGACAAATTAGCCGAATTAGCCGATGCAATTTTAGACGCAACAGCACCAAAGCCGCAGATTTGCCAACTCCAGAACAATGCTCCTGTAGAGATTTTGGTGGACCGATTTAATTCCCTGCTCACTGAAAGAATAAACGAAATGGATAAGGCCCTTAGTCAAGAAATCGCAGCCGTAAGTAACCTTCAACGAGAATACGTTCCCCGACATCCGCGAATACGTTCGCGTTCTCGTTCGCGAAATAATGGAAACCGTCATATGGCCAGAAATAATTTTGTGGAAATATCTAATATATTAAATAAGGAGCTCGAAATTCTCAATAATTAGTTATGGTAGAATAAACTAAAAATAAATTTAATGANACACAAATGTAATGTGCTGAAATATTCCTTACCGTATAATACCATGTAAATAATTTAGTATAAATACTCTGTAAATATTGAAATAAAATTAGTCTAACACCAGGCTCACTCTTATTCTGATGCTGATAAAGTGTCAACCCTTGGGATCATCAAAGATGCAGATAATGTGTCCAACGGTATTACGAAATCGGTTCTTCTCAGAACCACAACTTTGATAGTCACATCCCTCATCATATATGACTACAGAGAGTGGCTACACAACTAATGAAGGGTTAACGAGGCGAGTAATCCCCAACTTCAGGCCTATCTACACCCTTAAGCGTTCAATGCAGGGACTACACAACGAACCGAGCGATCTGCTGCACAGCGTCTAACCCAGCATGCCGGCTGTACCCAACTGCCACCTCGAGTCCAACACCAATTGGCGGGGAAGGAATCAAAGCTAAACTCCTGTGGGCTCCTCGCCTCTCGGGTACCGGTATAGGCTCTCCGGTCGTCATCACCTTACTCCTTTAGCCTCCTGGCTCGCCCGAGCTACCACGCTTCTCGCATCTACTCTGCTTTCGTCACACAAGTGTGCACCCCCCTTAAAGGTTCAGACTACATACCCGATCCACGTACGACCGGCATTCCACTATGCTTCACGTCGTAACCCCCCTAATGGGTCAGGTTACACTCTACTCTGTGCCACCGCTTGATGCGCCCCTTTGCCAGGGCACTTACTTCGTCTTGGACACGGGTAGGGAGGCAGCTACCCAGAGGACCGCTGACTTTTCGCCGCCTGTCGAGGTTCCCTTGCGATTGCCACTAATGGTGTTGGTAGCCGCGCCGGGAGAGCCTCTCTTTCTACTCGGCAAGCTTTTTTGCTAGGGGAAAGTCAAAACCCCCGCGTTAGCCTTCCTTGTCTGTGCTGGGCTTACATTGCGTTCGAACGCAAGCTGCCGCACATTTTCCCTCAGGGTTTCCGCGGCTTTCTCTGGCACACCAGACGGGTGCTTCCGGACCTTCGCCCGTGTCCGTTACCTGCCCGGGGGTCCTTCAGCTTCGCTATAACATGTGTATGGATACTGGGTCCCCCACCGCGACAAGGTGATGACTCGGGGGGGGGGGGCATAGATATACACTTATCACGCAGTGAAGCTTAAAGGAAACTCAAAAAACCATTTTATACTTTAAAACATATTTCAAAATTAATTAAATATTTCATAATTATAACGTTGATATTCTTTCCAAATTTATAAAACAGATATCGAGTTCATTTACTTGCAAAATAAGCGTATTTTACATTCCACAGTAACGAACAGTAAGCGAAAAAAATTATCTATTTACAAGCAGAAATTGATGCCAGTTCTGGTCCTTGTGAAAATCACTGAACTTCGCGAAGTCATCAAAAAGGACTTCGTCAGTGTTTTCGTTAAATCAGCTAAACCAGAGAAACTTGTAGAACCAGTGAATAACCCATGTTGAACTATGGACAAGTAATCACTGATTCATTAAAAAGTTTAGCGTGTGAACGGGGATCGATGGTGTGATCGCAATCAGTCGACTAAGGAACGCGAAGGGAAAAAGTCTACCCTTAAAAGAGTAACTAGTGGGAAACTCTAAGTATTGGTAACACTACCTCCTGAAAAATGATCGCAACTTTTTCGGTGCATTGATCTACGTTGAGAGAAAGGTCCTTTTTTTTTCTTATAAACGTTTTCCTTCATTTTTCCATATCATTTTTTTTATAATAAGTTATTGTTATTCAAGCTTGCTTTTTTTCTTATCATCTTAATACCTTACCCCCAGTCACGCCAAAATAATCAAGATGCATTATAATCAGGTAATTAAAATAAATAATTAACAAAAAGTCCAAAGTAACAAATTACCGTCGTGACATATATGGTGGAGGCTCCGATCCTAAATTGAGCGTGACACACCTATAAAGTTAATATTGAATATGTTAAACTAGCTGACTGTTGAACAATGCGTTAAAAGCCCCAAATCACTCAATAAAAAAGACCGCTCCGAGCAAGTGTGACATATGAGTCCATTCAACTTTACCTGTGGATTTACCTGTTCCAAAGAATTCCCAATACCTAGTTTGATTAAAATGTTCTTCAGTTTTGAAATGAAAAGTATGCGTGTGAGTCATGGTGGGGATTCTGTGGAATATTCTTTTGTTTTAGTAGTCATAAAACTAAATTTCGTTTGTGTTTGAAACGCGCCTTTTATTAGAACCTCCTGCCTTTCCTCGTGTAAAATATATTCTCGCAAATTTGTCAAATTTAAATTTTTGGCCTTACCCGAGTTTACTTTACAATTTTTGTGATACTTCTATTCATTAGTTCAGTCACTGAATTTTGTTCTGGCATATGGCTTATGGTTAAATGGTATGTTATGCCCTTACCTGTGCAAAATTACTTACACTAATCTAATACTCACCCCCATTATCGTAACATAGATTTGCAACTAATAGACCAAATTGTGCTTTGCATTTAACTGTACAATTTTTAATAGCGTTTAGCACTTCTGATTTATATGTAATCAGATATAAAACAGAGTAATGTGTAAATTCGTCTATGAATAATCCAAAATACTTTTTAATGCCGATTGTGGATGGTTTGAGTTAGCCACAGACGTCAGAATGAACAATGAATAAAGGTTTTTGTATGTAATCTTTGGACTTGATTTTACTAAAGGTAACCTTGCTTGTTTGTCGTAAATAGAAGCTTCGCATATTTTGTCAACATACTTTGAATTGATTGAATTATCAATCGTATGTAATTTTTTTTTAGTTATGTGTCCAAGAAGTCGATGCCATATTGGATAAACTTCTGTACTATCATTTAGACTACTGTAAATTTTCTGGCAAACAAGTATTTGAAATTTTACTTGTTTAGGTCTTAAATAGGCTTACCTGTTATAAAAACTTTGTTACCATTTTTGATGGTTACCCCATCCTGTTTATACCTTTTTCCTGAAGTCGATGGACTGATAAGAGATTGTACGGTACTTCCTAGGAATAGATCACACCTTCTAGCCGTCCATTAAGCCCCAGGTTACAGTAACTTCAATTACTCCCCTCTTTGTGTAGGTTCCAGTTTTCACAACCGAAATTAGCAGTGGTGGGTTAAGGTTTTCATGTGCCGTGAATATTTTCTGATTGTTTATGATGTGTAGAACCAGAATCCAGAATGATAAAATTTCAATATTACTTATATTATAATTGTTATATAAATTACCTTTTTTTACACTTAACATAAACACAAAGCCGTCTTTGTTTTTATTGTTTATAAAGTTCTCGTTCTGTTGAAATAAAATGGTTATTTCTGCCACATTGTTCACTTAGTTTATTTAATGACCTGCTATTTGATTTTGATGTTTTGTTTCCTGTATACATAACGTCATTTGTGTGATCCCACTTCTTTAAGATTTATTTTTGAATACAAATGGTGATGTACCTATTTATAGCTTTTAACCCGATCTGTATACTGCTTTCTATTTTGAGTTTTACCTCCTGGTCAAAAAGGCAGGTTTTAATGAAAACAGTGATAAGTTTATCGTCATTCTAAGTTTCGAGCGCTGTTATTACACGTTCACAACAATTTGGGATAGTTGTCAGAAAATGAGACGGTTTATCCATATCGTCAAGTTTCACTTGCAGAAATATTCAAGCTGGATTTCAAGCAACTGGAATCTACTCATTTAATAGAAACATTTTCACAGATCTAGAGTTTGCACCTTCTTTCGTAACTGACCTCCCAAACCCAAATGACACTCATGAATCAAATCCTTTGTCTATTGAGATACCAACATCTAGCACCAATGCACGTTCGGCTTTTCCAGATCCAAATCAGACATCTATTTCTATTGGAACACCAACAAGCGTTACTACCAGCCTACTTTCAAGCTCGAATATAGAGTCAATTGGAGCAGTAAATTCAAGTGCTATGGACCAACCTAGTACGCTTCCAAAAAATTCAGGTGATGCAGTTACAACGGATCAAAGGAAAGGGTAAAAAATCTAAGCAAACTAAAGAATTGACGTCTTCTGAAGATGAATCAGATAACTGCATTTGCCTTGTTTGCAGGGAAAGTTTTGAGAAAAGCGGACCAAGAGAATACTGGGTGCAGTGTTTAGGGTGTCAGATGTGGGCACATGAGGCTTGCACACCTGGAGACCTCAATTATTTGTGTCACAATTGTGACTCTGACTGATTTTACCAAGTTTGTTTTTTAAGATCTGTTATAACCGTTGCTCCCTGTTTATTAAATATTGGTTACCTACATTTGTTAGTAATAGTTGATCTCATTAATTTACTTATCAATATTAACATATTCTAAGATAATAAGTGCCATATGAATGTTGTGTTAAGTTAAAACAATAACTGCTACGTTTTTTTTCGTTAAATAATGGTAAAAGTAGTGTTCTGTATGTGGTGGGCACACGTGGGATTTTACAAAGATTTAATTACATTAATCACCTTAACCCTAGTTAAGATGTATAATAATGATTGCTCTTCCTTGATTAAATGTTGATTACATTTCTAGATTAGTAATAGTTGATCTTATTTCTTATAAATATTTAAATATTCTAAATGATTAAGCAAGAAGTACCATATGAAAATATTGTTAAGTAAATAGCAATAAATGCTAGCCTTTTTCGTTAAGTTGATGGTAGAAACTACTACTGTATTCTTATCAATTGATCCGCAAGCAGGGTCAAATGAAACAATGTTCGAGGTTTTCTAAAGCACTTGTGAATCCGTATCTGATACCTATGGATAAAAAGCAACATAGCAACTTTAAAGCCAGATAATCTATCTATAGTCGAAACCTTTCACAAATGATAGAAAATGTAGACATTATGGCCGTATTTTCGGATAACGTTTCAATTGACCCCGGTCTCCCCCTACTTATACTTAACCTTAAACTAACACTTCACACATATCTCATGCGCGACTGCACTGTGCGCGGGGCTAGAGGTCGTTGCACGATCGGGGTCTACGACCTACACAGAGGGTGGTGGCATCACGGACCGCGAGTTCCATCGTGGATCGGGGGAACGCAGAGCAGCGGAACGTATGTGTACTCGAGCCGCGCGAACAGGGTTTTGAGCTCTTTCTGATGGAGACGGGCCAGGTCAGGGGTGGATTCTGCGGATCTTACGGGAACCACTTGATGTCCGGGTTCTATCGGCCTAGAGACGAGTTCTAGGCGGCATTCTTTGGAGTTCATCTGTCTCGTTCGTTTCAGAGGTTCGGGTTTAGTACATATTCAGTACTAGAACGTAGCGGAGGTGTAGCCGGTCTAGTGAAGTGGTTCGGTTTGCGGGTTGTTCATTAGGCGGCCGACTTCAATTAGGGTTGAAAAGTGATCCGAGCTAAGTGCGACAAGGACGACAGGATCGGCGGAAGGCGAAATTTTTTTGTGACAAAAATGTCGAGGATGTCAGAGAATTGATTGTGGGGGAGGGAGGAACGTGGGGCTAGACCGTGAAGTTGAAGTCGAGAATTTTGGCAAGAAAGAAGGTGCTTTCTTTATTGATTTGTCGACAGCCCCAAGAGATGTGTTTAGCGTTGAAATCGCCTGCGCCGACAGTTGGAACGCCTGGGGAGTTCAGAAAGCTTTCTATTCGAAGGGGGCAGTACCTATAGAGAGATAATACTAAGAAGGCCGGATGTTAATGAGACTTCGATGCCGACTGCTTCTAAGGAATTTGTGGCCAGAGAGATGGCTAACAAGAATAGCCACACCGCCGGCACCACCGTGTTCACGGTCCCTTATGTAGGATGAGAAGTTTGAAACGAAAAGTCTGATTTTCCGTGACTAATGAGTTTCAGTAGGCAACACCGATTGACAAATTCTCGAGGAAGTGTTCGAGTTCAGTCAATTTACTTATAATTCTTCAAGAATTCCAGATTGTTTTGGTGCGCAGTATTATACATTGGTGGGAGTTTGTAGGACGGCGAAAAGACTGACTACTTTCGTTTGAACGATGGCCTGGATTCTCTGTTCTAGAGTAGAAGTTTGAGGTGTTTGAGGACGCATTGCGTTTTTGAGAAAGAGGGGGGTTGCCGCTGTAGGATTTTGGAGGGGTCGTCCTTTCGGGGAGGGCTGTTGGACGGGGCGTTGATTGCACGGTTTTTTGAGTGTAGGTGGAAGTTAAAGATTATTGAGGGTCAGTAGGGTTCTCTTTAGAACCTTGGGACAGCGGCGGCATGTGGCGTGGTCGATTCCTTTGCAGTAAGCACAGAAAGGGGTGCCATCCCTTTGATCTTTTGCCTTGTATTCGGCAGTGATATGGTTGCGGCCACAGAAGGAGCAGACCCAGGCAGCGTGACAATAATTGGCCGTATGGAAGAATTTCATGTAACGGCGGCATTGGGCGATATCCTTACTAGTCCTCTTTGGCTCAACTTTTACGCCGAGACCGCAGATCCTACCAAGTTCGAAGATTGACTATGACTTCAGACAGGTTTCATCCCGACAAAGCTCATTTTTCCGACCTTGGACATTCGCAAACTCCATAGAGGACGACACGAAGGTCACGGCTTTGTTTCAGTTGGTTTGTCGAAAACTCAACGTTTAATTAGTTTAGGAAAGATGAGAGTTGACGAAAATTGTTTACGGAGTAAGGATAGACCCTTATAGTCCCTTAGAGTCTTGGCTAATTTTGTCGGTTTCTGAGTCGGAGGACGCTGACGAGACCGAAGTGGCACGTCTCCGACATTTGTTACGCCGCCTACCGGCTTGTGTGAAGCCGTCAGCGTTAGTTGGGTGTGGCTCTAAATCGGATTGAGCCCGGGTGGCAGAAGAAGGCGTTGTTTCTTCGCACATTGTGGATGACGGGGCGCCTTCGGAATGTTGGCGGAGGAAATCATTGATTATGGAGAGCTTGGATTGAAGTGTGCTTGTCAAGGACATCATTTCCGCAACGGAAAGTCCCTCCAAGAGTGCGGGGCTCTGGAGGGTAGCCATTTCAGAATGGCTGGCAAATGAAATAAAGTAGTAGTAGGAAATAAGGAAATGTTGGGTTATGATTTAATTAGCGAGTTGATGGGAGTTCAGAAGGACTTTGTGTACACCGTCCGTCAAAGAACTATTGGTTAGTTATAATATGAGTTAGTGAAACTTACCCAATAATCAGTTGGGCAATAGGTATAGTAGCTAGCTGTAGAATAGGTTATTAAACCCCAAGGTTGCTGGTCGTTTAACTATGAAAATGATGAATATACTAATAGTATATATTTATAGTTGAATTTGGTAGCGTAGTTTCAGAGGTATCGGTTGGTAGGCTGGTCGCAGTTATGGTCGAAAGGAAGGTACGTCTCAGTATGTCAGGTTTCCGGTTTTGTTTTTGTTTAGATTATACTAGAGGAGGGGAAATCTTCAAAAAGACACACCCGAGCGGGGAGACAAACCCTGTGGGTCGCTAATCCCCGGGAAGAAAGTGGAAGGCTGGGGATTAGGGATAGGGTTTAGATGGGAAATGGGTTAAGAGTGTGGGTAGAAGGTAGTGTTGGGGAGGAAACCGAAGTAGGTGATCCACCTCTGAAGTGCTGGATGGACACTCGGACTAAAAAGCGAAGCTAGGAGTTAGAAGTAAGCGGCTCATTGTAGAAGGTGACAGGGCCTTTGGAAACGATCGTTGGGTTTCGGTGCGAAGTTGAAGAGTGCCGAGATGGTGGGGTTTGCGTGGCCAGATATTGAGGCCCGGAGATTTGCCGCGAATGTGACTGCAGCCTCAGGGAGAGGAGGTAAACCGGATTCGATCAGAATTTGTGTTTCTGACGAACCAGGGGTAGTCTAATGCGGAGCGAAGAAACCGCATGTAGGTGCCTTCCAAAGGTTTCAGGCGGTGGGGAAGGGCGCAGCCCCAGGCGGGAATGGCATAGGAGCAAATGCTCCTAATAATTGCGTTAAACGCGCGAATTTTGGTCTGTTGGGAGATGGTGTTATTTCGGAAGAAAGGTATAAGTGCGATGAATGCACCTAGAGCCTTGTTACGGGTCGCTGTAACATGGTGTCACCAGTTTAGGCATCTATCGAAGACGACGCCTAGGTATCTAACGGAGCTGCTCCATTTAATGGGGCGGTTATTGACAATGATGGAAGGAGGTTTTCGGAGCACACGAGAAAAGAGGATTGCCTTCGATTTGGTCTCGTTAATGGAAAGTTTCCATTTCCGATACCAGTTTAGGAGCCGGGGCAGAAACCTATTCATTCTTGCTGTACATTGGAGAATGGTTTTTGAAGAGTTTATAATGGCTATGTCGTCAGCGTACAGAGCAGTAAGAATTGAAGTGTGGGAGGGCATGTCCGCGCAAAACAGGTTAAACAGAATAGGGGATAGTTTGGAGCCTTGTGGGACACTGGCTGTGACGGGTTTACTGGCAGAGAGAGCAGAGCCAACGCGGACACGAAGGCTTCTGTCTGTGAGGAAGGACCTGATACCCCAACTACAAAGTGTGGGATGTTAAGGGCGATGAGTTTGGAGATAAGGCCTTCGTGCCAGGCTCGGTCGAAGACTTGTTGGACGTCAAGAAGTAGCATGGAAGTGTGACGCCGCTTGTTAAGGTTATTAGAGGTGTATTCGGTAACTCGAAGAAGTTGGTGTCCGGTGCCGTGTTGCCTGCGGAAACCGTGTTGAAAATCGGGGAGAAGATTGTTTTGCTCCACGTGGTCTAAGAGCCGATAAAGAACTTTTTCTCAACGAACTGAGCAGGCTGATGAGCCTGTAGCTTGAGAGAGAGCTGAGGGTGTGCGTAATTCGCTACTCATCATCTCGTTAGCTCAGGATGAACGAATGGACTAGTATTTTCAAATTAAAGTCCCTTGTTGCGTTAAAGCTTTATATTTTCAAAAACACAACACTATTTACAAAAACTTAATGTATAAACCTTAACCTACACATAACCCTGTTTATGTGCAGATTTCCCAAAATTATACTCCTTGAATTACAAACCCGATACGAGAGCGCCTACTCGTCATGAAAGAACCAAAAGTACTTCTCCTTCTGAAATTATTTCCGAAAAACTGCCTGCCTCCTCCTTGAACCTTTTTTTATTGCTACTTGTTTTCAAGTTTCAATCTGCCTGCATACAACCCATAATGCCCCAAAGAGAAAGTTAGCAGGTATAATCCCAGCCCTTGTAAATGTATATTTTTCAAAAAGGAGCAGACCAAATACTTTTTCTAGGAAATCTGAACATACTCCCCTCTTGAAGCTTTCGCTTCAAAACATCACAAATCTCTTAATTATAATTAAAGATAAAAATACTAAATGTATAAAAAATAACTGTAACATAAAACATTATCTAAAGTAAAACTTGCCTTATATATTATTTACACTATTATTACATCAATACCTACAGTCTGACTTATCCCTCTACAGGTAAGGGACACACCTTTACTATCGGCCTGGTGAAAATTCCTGTCTTACTTTTCAATTTTATTAATCGGACTTTACCATCGCGCCCCGGCAAAATTTCGATTATTCTTGCTACAGGCCACCTTAGAGGAGGTACATTGTCCTCCTTTAACAAAACAATCTGATCTACCTTTAAATTTTCATTATCTCTTAACCATTTGGGTCGATTTTGTAATTGATTTAAATATTCTACCGACCATCGTTTCCAAAAATGTTGTTGAATTTTTGTACATTTCTGCCATATTGACAATCGATTTTCTGGCACTGTGGTTGTATCCTTTTCGGGATACGCAATAAGACTTTCCCCTATTAAGAAGTGCCCAGGTGTTAGGCAGGACAAATCCTCAGGATCATTTGAGAGCGCACACAATGGTCGTGAGTTTAGTATAGCCTCAATTTGTGCCAACACAGTAGTAAATTCTTCGAATGTCAGTTTCGCGTCCCCAATAACTCTTAAAATGTGAAATTTTGCGCTTTTTATGGCGGCTTCCCAAATTCCCCCCCAATGTGGCGAGCGAGGTGGAATGAATTTCCATTGTATGCCTTTATTTGCGAAAAAATCTACAATTTTATTTTCATTTTCCCTATTTTTAAAAAATATATATAATTCGCGTAAATGATTTCTCGCGCCTAGAAAATTAGTGGCGTTGTCGCTATAAATTGTGGTTGGATTACCCCTTCGTGAGATAAACCGCTTAAAGGTTAACAAAAATGCTTCACACGATAAACTTGTCACTAACTCTAGATGAACACATTTAGTAACCATACAGATAAAAACTACAATATACGCCTTTGCACATGATGCCCTCCTTATTCTTGAATTTTTAATGAAAAATGGTCCCCCAAAATCAATTCCCACAATTTGAAACGCTCGAGTAGCCAATAGCCTGTCCTTAGGCAAATTTGCCATTATTTGTTGTGACGACTGTAATCTAAACCTAACACATGTAACGCAATTCCTAATAATCCTTTTAATTTCGCGTAATCCATTGAGAGGCCAATATTTTAACCTTATGTTAGATAAAACTGTTTGAGCACCGCTGTGGTAAAGTTTTAAATGTTCGTGTCTCATCAGAAGAGACACAACATAATTTTTTGATGGTAATAATATCGGATGCTTCTGTGAATAACTAACATTTGCGTTGTGTAATCTGCCTCCTACCCGCAATATACCTGACTCATCCACAAATGGATTAAGTGACAAAATAGCCCTGTTTTTTATGGATTTATTATTTTGGATCTGTGCAATTTCGTCAGAAAAATGTTGCTTTTGTAGATATTTAACTATTACTAATTGAGCTTTATCTAATTCGTACACCGTTAAGCAACCCTTATATTTAGTATTTCCAGTCCTAATATTATTAAGAAAACGTAAACAGTAAGCTAAAACCCTTTTTAATTTTGTAAAACACGAAAATTTTTTGAAAAAATTATCAAAATCTACATCTGTTTTAATCACTAAAACTGTCTTTCTTTGTTCAGGGATCTCCTGTAAAGTGGTATTAATCTTAAAAGTATCAAACGTAAAGTCAATATTTTTTAACACGGTGGGACCTTCCCACCACAGCGAATTTTCATTTAGATCCTTAGAGTCAACCCCCCGTGAAAGACAATCAGCTGGATTATCTTTTGACCGTATATACCACCATTTAAAAGAAGCCGTTAAATCCTGAATTTGAGCCACCCTGCTTGCTACAAATATATTCCATCTCGAAGGATGCGACTTTAGCCAACACAAAGCAATTTGAGAATCGGTCCACAAATTAACGCTTGTAATCTTAAAAGTATTTTTATAAGTTCCAACTACCTTAGCTGCTAACTTAGATAATAACAAACACGCACTTAGTTCCAATTTAGGAATTGTAATAGATTTTAGAGGCGCCACCCTAGATTTAGAACAAATAAGTTTACAGGATACCGTGTGATCCCCATAAATTACCCTTAAGTATAAACATACCCATGTATTTCAATGGAGATTGCGTTTTTGTCCGAAAACAACCACCTTGATATTTTTAAATCAGACAGTTCCAAAATATTTTTAAGAAATTTATCCCATTCCACCCTTAACTCTTTACTTAAACGTCGTCCCAATCTAATTTTAACAGCCACATTTGGTGCATAATCAATTTTGCAGCTACAACTACCAGAGCCACCAATCCCAATGGATCATATATCTGCGCAATCACTGATAACACATTCCTTTTAGTGACGCTAGAATTAATTTTTTGTGGCGTAGAAATCGAAAATTCGTCGGACATTGAGCTCCGAGAAACTCCTAAAACCTTATTTGACACCTCGTCTGGTTTAATTGCGTAATCAATATTTGAAACACGAAAGCTAGCTAAAAACTCTTTTGAATTCGATCCCCCTTTATGTAAGTTAAAATTTCCTAGCCCTAATAACTTAATAAGTTGATTACGTAAATCGAATAATGTATCCAAGTCCATTGCACCGCTTAATATATCATCTACATAACATTGATTAAGAATAGTATTTGCCGCTAGTGGAAAATGGTCTAAATTTTTCTTACCTAATTCAGATAATACCCTTGTAGCTAAACACGGTGCAGCTTTTGTTCCGTAGGTTACTGTTTGTAACTCTATACATTGCAAACTTTGATTAGATCCGTCTCTCCATAAAATATTTTGCAAAAAGGTCTGTGATGGTTCTACTTTAATTTGGCGGTACATCTTTTCAATGTCCGCAATTATTACATATTTAAACGAACTGAAACCTACACAAAATATCCACTAACTCTGGTTGAACCTTATACCCCTTTAACGTCACATCATTCAGAAAGTAACCTGTTGATGACTTCATAGAAGCATCCAAAAACCACTCTTAGTTTTGTGGTCATGCTTGATTCCTTAATGACACAATGATGTGGAAGAAAATACTTATTAAACCCAAGAGAAGTTTTAAATATGAGTGGTACATATTTTGTGACCCAATGATACATATTGATCAATAAACTGCTTATAATTTAAAAATAAATTATTATCCCTTAAGAACCTTTTTCCAAATTAAAAAATCTCTTTTTTGCTAACGTATAGGAATCACCCAATTTTACATGTTCATTGCTTGTTTTAAGGGGATTCAGTAGTACTCGCGCTGTAGAGTAAAAACATGCTTATCTATTCTGCATAACATGAGTTTAATATTTGAAATAGAGATTTTAAATTTTGTAGGAAGATAAACAAAGCTTTGTTCTAGCGCCTGTCAGAGGCCTTTTTTTTAATTTTTCATTTCTATTGGAAATATACGTCCCATAAAATGCATCAACTTTAAGAACCTATAACAACTTTTAATGATCAAATTATAGAAAACCGCGTCTGTACCGAGGTAGTGTGAACCTTTGTCTGTTACCATACAAAAAATCACAAATTTATCTAGCAGCGTTAAATCACAATGTGTAGAATACAAACCATGTTTTCCAAAAAATTAGAGCAAAATTTAACCTAGGCACGAGTGGTCTATGCGTTCAGGCGAGCAACTACAAGATAACTCCGCCCATCTATCGATCTAGCCGAGTGATTTCATACATATATATGTGTATAGGTACTGACCGTGTTACCTGCTCTAATAAGAGTGTGTTAGGTACTTGGCACTTAATCGAGTTACAAAAAAATATTTATATCGGTAAATTTTCCGTGTCTTTTGTAGTCATAGATAGACAATTACGTTCTTGGAAGAACAGGCCTTCAACTATCGAATGTCCTTAACANGAGGCTTGCACACCTGGAGACCTCAATTATTTGTGTCACAATTGTGACTCTGACTGATTTTACCAAGTTTGTTTTTTAAGATCTGTTATAACCGTTGCTCCCTGTTTATTAAATATTGGTTACCTACATTTGTTAGTAATAGTTGATCTCATTAATTTACTTATCAATATTAACATATTCTAAGATAATAAGTGCCATATGAATGTTGTGTTAAGTTAAAACAATAACTGCTACGTTTTTTTTCGTTAAATAATGGTAAAAGTAGTGTTCTGTATGTGGTGGGCACACGTGGGATTTTACAAAGATTTAATTACATTAATCACCTTAACCCTAGTTAAGATGTATAATAATGATTGCTCTTCCTTGATTAAATGTTGATTACATTTCTAGATTAGTAATAGTTGATCTTATTTCTTATAAATATTTAAATATTCTAAATGATTAAGCAAGAAGTACCATATGAAAATATTGTTAAGTAAATAGCAATAAATGCTAGCCTTTTTCGTTAAGTTGATGGTAGAAACTACTACTGTATTCTTATCAATTGATCCGCAAGCAGGGTCAAATGAAACAATGTTCGAGGTTTTCTAAAGCACTTGTGAATCCGTATCTGATACCTATGGATAAAAAGCAACATAGCAACTTTAAAGCCAGATAATCTATCTATAGTCGAAACCTTTCACAAATGATAGAAAATGTAGACATTATGGCCGTATTTTCGGATAACGTTTCAATTGACCCCGGTCTCCCCCTACTTATACTTAACCTTAAACTAACACTTCACACATATCTCATGCGCGACTGCACTGTGCGCGGGGCTAGAGGTCGTTGCACGATCGGGGTCTACGACCTACACAGAGGGTGGTGGCATCACGGACCGCGAGTTCCATCGTGGATCGGGGGAACGCAGAGCAGCGGAACGTATGTGTACTCGAGCCGCGCGAACAGGGTTTTGAGCTCTTTCTGATGGAGACGGGCCAGGTCAGGGGTGGATTCTGCGGATCTTACGGGAACCACTTGATGTCCGGGTTCTATCGGCCTAGAGACGAGTTCTAGGCGGCATTCTTTGGAGTTCATCTGTCTCGTTCGTTTCAGAGGTTCGGGTTTAGTACATATTCAGTACTAGAACGTAGCGGAGGTGTAGCCGGTCTAGTGAAGTGGTTCGGTTTGCGGGTTGTTCATTAGGCGGCCGACTTCAATTAGGGTTGAAAAGTGATCCGAGCTAAGTGCGACAAGGACGACAGGATCGGCGGAAGGCGAAATTTTTTTGTGACAAAAATGTCGAGGATGTCAGAGAATTGATTGTGGGGGAGGGAGGAACGTGGGGCTAGACCGTGAAGTTGAAGTCGAGAATTTTGGCAAGAAAGAAGGTGCTTTCTTTATTGATTTGTCGACAGCCCCAAGAGATGTGTTTAGCGTTGAAATCGCCTGCGCCGACAGTTGGAACGCCTGGGGAGTTCAGAAAGCTTTCTATTCGAAGGGGGCAGTACCTATAGAGAGATAATACTAAGAAGGCCGGATGTTAATGAGACTTCGATGCCGACTGCTTCTAAGGAATTTGTGGCCAGAGAGATGGCTAACAAGAATAGCCACACCGCCGGCACCACCGTGTTCACGGTCCCTTATGTAGGATGAGAAGTTTGAAACGAAAAGTCTGATTTTCCGTGACTAATGAGTTTCAGTAGGCAACACCGATTGACAAATTCTCGAGGAAGTGTTCGAGTTCAGTCAATTTACTTATAATTCTTCAAGAATTCCAGATTGTTTTGGTGCGCAGTATTATACATTGGTGGGAGTTTGTAGGACGGCGAAAAGACTGACTACTTTCGTTTGAACGATGGCCTGGATTCTCTGTTCTAGAGTAGAAGTTTGAGGTGTTTGAGGACGCATTGCGTTTTTGAGAAAGAGGGGGGTTGCCGCTGTAGGATTTTGGAGGGGTCGTCCTTTCGGGGAGGGCTGTTGGACGGGGCGTTGATTGCACGGTTTTTTGAGTGTAGGTGGAAGTTAAAGATTATTGAGGGTCAGTAGGGTTCTCTTTAGAACCTTGGGACAGCGGCGGCATGTGGCGTGGTCGATTCCTTTGCAGTAAGCACAGAAAGGGGTGCCATCCCTTTGATCTTTTGCCTTGTATTCGGCAGTGATATGGTTGCGGCCACAGAAGGAGCAGACCCAGGCAGCGTGACAATAATTGGCCGTATGGAAGAATTTCATGTAACGGCGGCATTGGGCGATATCCTTACTAGTCCTCTTTGGCTCAACTTTTACGCCGAGACCGCAGATCCTACCAAGTTCGAAGATTGACTATGACTTCAGACAGGTTTCATCCCGACAAAGCTCATTTTTCCGACCTTGGACATTCGCAAACTCCATAGAGGACGACACGAAGGTCACGGCTTTGTTTCAGTTGGTTTGTCGAAAACTCAACGTTTAATTAGTTTAGGAAAGATGAGAGTTGACGAAAATTGTTTACGGAGTAAGGATAGACCCTTATAGTCCCTTAGAGTCTTGGCTAATTTTGTCGGTTTCTGAGTCGGAGGACGCTGACGAGACCGAAGTGGCACGTCTCCGACATTTGTTACGCCGCCTACCGGCTTGTGTGAAGCCGTCAGCGTTAGTTGGGTGTGGCTCTAAATCGGATTGAGCCCGGGTGGCAGAAGAAGGCGTTGTTTCTTCGCACATTGTGGATGACGGGGCGCCTTCGGAATGTTGGCGGAGGAAATCATTGATTATGGAGAGCTTGGATTGAAGTGTGCTTGTCAAGGACATCATTTCCGCAACGGAAAGTCCCTCCAAGAGTGCGGGGCTCTGGAGGGTAGCCATTTCAGAATGGCTGGCAAATGAAATAAAGTAGTAGTAGGAAATAAGGAAATGTTGGGTTATGATTTAATTAGCGAGTTGATGGGAGTTCAGAAGGACTTTGTGTACACCGTCCGTCAAAGAACTATTGGTTAGTTATAATATGAGTTAGTGAAACTTACCCAATAATCAGTTGGGCAATAGGTATAGTAGCTAGCTGTAGAATAGGTTATTAAACCCCAAGGTTGCTGGTCGTTTAACTATGAAAATGATGAATATACTAATAGTATATATTTATAGTTGAATTTGGTAGCGTAGTTTCAGAGGTATCGGTTGGTAGGCTGGTCGCAGTTATGGTCGAAAGGAAGGTACGTCTCAGTATGTCAGGTTTCCGGTTTTGTTTTTGTTTAGATTATACTAGAGGAGGGGAAATCTTCAAAAAGACACACCCGAGCGGGGAGACAAACCCTGTGGGTCGCTAATCCCCGGGAAGAAAGTGGAAGGCTGGGGATTAGGGATAGGGTTTAGATGGGAAATGGGTTAAGAGTGTGGGTAGAAGGTAGTGTTGGGGAGGAAACCGAAGTAGGTGATCCACCTCTGAAGTGCTGGATGGACACTCGGACTAAAAAGCGAAGCTAGGAGTTAGAAGTAAGCGGCTCATTGTAGAAGGTGACAGGGCCTTTGGAAACGATCGTTGGGTTTCGGTGCGAAGTTGAAGAGTGCCGAGATGGTGGGGTTTGCGTGGCCAGATATTGAGGCCCGGAGATTTGCCGCGAATGTGACTGCAGCCTCAGGGAGAGGAGGTAAACCGGATTCGATCAGAATTTGTGTTTCTGACGAACCAGGGGTAGTCTAATGCGGAGCGAAGAAACCGCATGTAAGTGCCTTCCAAAGGTTTCAGGCGGTGGGGAAGGGCGCAGCCCCAGGCGGGAATGGCATAGGAGCAAATGCTCCTAATAATTGCGTTAAACGCGCGAATTTTGGTCTGTTGGGAGATGGTGTTATTTCGGAAGAAAGGTATAAGTGCGATGAATGCACCTAGAGCCTTGTTACGGGTCGCTGTAACATGGTGTCACCAGTTTAGGCATCTATCGAAGACGACGCCTAGGTATCTAACGGAGCTGCTCCATTTAATGGGGCGGTTATTGACAATGATGGAAGGAGGTTTTCGGAGCACACGAGAAAAGAGGATTGCCTTCGATTTGGTCTCGTTAATGGAAAGTTTCCATTTCCGATACCAGTTTAGGAGCCGGGGCAGAAACCTATTCATTCTTGCTGTACATTGGAGAATGGTTTTTGAAGAGTTTATAATGGCTATGTCGTCAGCGTACAGAGCAGTAAGAATTGAAGTGTGGGAGGGCATGTCCGCGCAAAACAGGTTAAACAGAATAGGGGATAGTTTGGAGCCTTGTGGGACACTGGCTGTGACGGGTTTACTGGCAGAGAGAGCAGAGCCAACGCGGACACGAAGGCTTCTGTCTGTGAGGAAGGACCTGATACCCCAACTACAAAGTGTGGGATGTTAAGGGCGATGAGTTTGGAGATAAGGCCTTCGTGCCAGGCTCGGTCGAAGACTTGTTGGACGTCAAGAAGTAGCATGGAAGTGTGACGCCGCTTGTTAAGGTTATTAGAGGTGTATTCGGTAACTCGAAGAAGTTGGTGTCCGGTGCCGTGTTGCCTGCGGAAACCGTGTTGAAAATCGGGGAGAAGATTGTTTTGCTCCACGTGGTCTAAGAGCCGATAAAGAACTTTTTCTCAACGAACTGAGCAGGCTGATGAGCCTGTAGCTTGAGAGAGAGCTGAGGGTGTGCGTAATTCGCTACTCATCATCTCGTTAGCTCAGGATGAACGAATGGACTAGTATTTTCAAATTAAAGTCCCTTGTTGCGTTAAAGCTTTATATTTTCAAAAACACAACACTATTTACAAAAACTTAATGTATAAACCTTAACCTACACATAACCCTGTTTATGTGCAGATTTCCCAAAATTATACTCCTTGAATTACAAACCCGATACGAGGGCGCCTACTCGTCGTGAAAGAAGCAAATGTACTTCTCTTTCTGAAATTCTTTTCGAAAAACTGTCTGCCTCCCCCTTGAACCTTTTTTTATTACCATTTGTTTTCAAGTTTCGATCTGCCTGCATATACCCCATACAGTCCCAAAGAGAAAGTTAGCAGGTATAATCCCAGCCCATCTAAATGTATATTTTTCAAAAAGGAGCAGACAACAGCCACACAGTTTTAAATTATTTTTTCTAGAATTTCTGAACATACTCCCCTCTTGAAGCTTTCGCTTCAAAACATCACAAATCTCTTAATTGTAATTAAAGATAAAAATACTAAATGTATAAAGGATAACTGTAACATAAACCATTATCTAAAGTAAAACTTGCCTTACATATCTATTATTTACACTATTATTACATCAATACCTACAGTCTGACTTATCCCTCTACAGGTAAGGGACACACCTTTACTATCGGCCTGGTGAAAATTCCTGTCTTGGTTTTCAATTTTATTAATCGGACTTTACCATCGCGCCCCGGCAAAATTTCGATTATTCTTGCTACAGGCCACCTTAGAGGAGGTACATTGTCCTCCTTTAACAAAACAATCTGATCTACCTTTAAATTTTCATTATTTCTTAACCATTTGGGTCGATTTTGTAACTGATTTAAATATTCGACCGACCATCGTTTCCAAAAATGTTGTTGAATTTTTGTGCATTTCTGCCATATTGACAATCGATTTTCTGGCACTGTGGTTGTATCCTTTTCGGGATACGCAATAAGACTTTCCCCTATTAAGAAGTGTCCAGGTGTTAGGCAGGACAAATCCTCAGGATCATTTGAGAGCGCACACAATGGTCGTGAGTTTAGTATAGCCTCAATTTGTGCCAACACAGTAGTAAATTCTTCGAATGTCAGTTTCGCGTCCCCAATAACTCTCAAAATGTGAAATTTTGCGCTTTTTATGGCGGCTTCCCAAATTCCCCCCCAATGTGGCGAGCGAGGTGGAATGAATTTCCATTGTATGCCTTTATTTGCGAAAAAATCTACAATTTTATTTTCATTTTCCCTATTTTTAAAAAATATATATAATTCGCGTAAATGATTTCTCGCGCCTAGAAAATTAGTGGCGTTGTCGCTATAAATTGTGGTTGGATTACCCCTTCGTGAGATAAACCGCTTAAAGGTTAACAAAAATGCTTCACACGATAAACTTGTCACTAACTCTAGATGAACACATTTAGTAACCATACAGATAAAAACTACAATATACGCCTTTGCACATGATGCCCTCCTTATTCTTGAATTTTTAATGAAAAATGGTCCCCCAAAATCAATTCCCACAATTTGAAACGCTCGAGTAGCCAATAGCCTGTCCTTAGGCAAATTTGCCATTATTTGTTGTGACGACTGTAATCTAAACCTAACACATGTAACGCAATTCCTAATAATCCTTTTAATTTCGCGTAATCCATTGAGAGGCCAATATTTTAACCTTATGTTAGATAAAACTGTTTGAGCACCGCTGTGGTAAAGTTTTAAATGTTCGTGTCTCATCAGAAGAGACACAACATAATTTTTTGATGGTAATAATATCGGATGCTTCTGTGAATAACTAACATTTGCGTTGTGTAATCTGCCTCCTACCCGCAATATACCTGACTCATCCACAAATGGATTAAGTGACAAAATAGCCCTGTTTTTTATGGATTTATTATTTTGGATCTGTGCAATTTCGTCAGAAAAATGTTGCTTTTGTAGATATTTAACTATTACTAATTGAGCTTTATCTAATTCGTACACCGTTAAGCAACCCTTATATTTAGTATTTCCAGTCCTAATATTATTAAGAAAACGTAAACAGTAAGCTAAAACCCTTTTTAATTTTGTAAAACACGAAAATTTTTTGAAAAAATTATCAAAATCTACATCTGTTTTAATCACTAAAACTGTCTTTCTTTGTTCAGGGATCTCCTGTAAAGTGGTATTAATCTTAAAAGTATCAAACGTAAAGTCAATATTTTTTAACTCGGTGGGACCTTCCCACCACAGCGAATTTTCATTTAGATCCTTAGAGTCAACCCCCCGTGAAAGACAATCAGCTGGATTATCTTTTGACCGTATATACCACCATTTAAAAGAAGCCGTTAAATCCTGAATTTGAGCCACCCTGTTTGCTACAAATATATTCCATCTCGAAGGATGCGACTTTAGCCAACACAAAGCAATTTGAGAATCGGTCCACAAATTAACGCTAGCTATCTTAAAAGTATTGTTATAAGTTTCAACTACCTTAGCTGCTAACTTAGATAATAACAAACACGCGCTTAGTTCCAATTTAGGAATTGTAATAGATTTTAACGGCGCCACCCTAGATTTAGAACAAATAAGTTTACAGGATACCGTGTGATCCTCATAAATTACCCTTAAATATATACATGCCCCAAAGGCTCTTAAACTTGAATCAGCAAACCCATGTATTTCAATCGAGATTGCGTTTTTATCCGAAAACAACCACCTTGATATTTTTAAATCAGACAGTTCCAAAATATTTTTAAGAAATTTATCCCATTCCACCCTTAACTCTTCACTTAAAACGTCGTCCCAATCTAATTTCAACAGCCACATTTGCTGCATAATCAATTTTGCAACTACAACTACCGGAGCCACCAATCCCAATGGATCGTATATCTGCGCAATCACTGATAGCACATTCCTTTTAGTGACGCTAGAATTAATTTTTTGTGGCGTAGAAATCGAAAATTCGTCGGACATTGAGCTCCAAGAAATTCCTAGAACCTTATTTGACACCTCGTCTGGTTTAATTGCATAATCAATATTTGAAACACGAAAGCTAGCTAAAAACTCCTTTGAATTCGATCCCCATTTATGTAATTTAAAATTTCCTAGCCCTAATAACTTAATAAGTTGATTACGTAAATCGAATAACGTATCCAAGTCCATTGCACCGCTTAATATATCATCTACATAACATTGATTAAGAATAGTATTTGCCGCTAGTGGAAAATTGTCTAAATTTTTATTACCTAATTCAGATAATACCCTTGTAGCTAAAAACGGCGCAGCTTTTGTTCCGTAGGTTACTGTTTGTAACTCTATACATTGCAAACTTTGATTAGGTCCGTCTCTCCATAGAATATTTTGCAAAAAGGTCTGTGATGGTTCTACTTTAATTTGGCGGTACATCTTTTCAATGTCCGCAATTATTACATATTTAAACGACCGAAACCTACACAAAATATCCACTAATTCTGGTTGAACCCTATACCCCTTTAACGTCACGTCATTCAGAGAGTAACCCGTTGATGACTTCATAGAAGCATCAAAAACCACTCTTAGTTTTGTGGTCATG
>NW_020439413.1:1108920-1113544 GCF_000699045.2 Agrilus planipennis | reverse complement strand
TAAGTTTAGTTATTTCGTTTTCTTTATTGAAATTTTCTATTTTGGATGCAAATAAGTTAAAAGACCCATTAAAATTATCTTGTATAGTTTTTAGATTTTGATCGTATGAGTTAGTAATGTGATGAGCAAGAGATAGATATTGGTTTTGCTTTTCTATTGTCTTTTTCTGATTATCAAATAATGTTAACATATTACTTTTCATTTCATCATATTGATCGCTATCGACAGTACCAAATAAATAATGAAAAGCGTTCCCTATACCATTGATCAAACCTCGTTTTTGTCTGAATGGTCTTAATTTGTTTATTGAGTCCTCAATTTCAAGTAAAGTATTATCTAATAGATGGAACAATAAATTATCCTGTTGGTATTTAAGTATGCTACTTTTAGTTAAGAGGTCCAGATAGGTTAATTTAATAGAGGTGAGATTGATACTATATACAAAATTATGATAGTGAGAGAAGCTGTATGCATTTCCTAGAGTTTCTTCTAGGTAAGTGATCTCGTTATCAAGTTTAATTATTTCTATTCCTATTGTTAAGGGAAGGACCAGCAGGAGCACCCACATCTGTAACAACGGAAACATTTCTTTTAATTCTTTTTATTTTACGCTTCGGGTATTTCTTTAAGGTAGTATGATTTGGTCCTATACCTACAATATGGGTGTCTTTCTGTTCTACAACATTTACCTTTTGATATCTTGGTAATACTTTATTGCGTTTTTCATTTTCTACATATACATTAGCGGGTAAATTTTCACTTGGTAGATCCCTAACGTTTTGATTTAATTTATTTAACGCCTTTAATTGTTTTTCTTGGCAGGGACTTGTTATTTGATCATATAGTAACTTTAATTCTTTCATTCGTTTTTCAATATATTCGGTAGGTGTATTGATTTGAATTACTTCCATTTCACCAATGTCTTTGTAGGGTCCATATATTATATCAAACGGTCGTAGCTTAGTAGTGCACTGATAAGAATTATTATATATAAATATTGCCTGTATCATTAAATCGGGAATGCTTTCGGTTGGGTTGATTTCCTTAAGTGCCGTAACTTTTTCTTTTAATGTGGAATGTAACCTTTCTAATGAAGCAATAATTGAACCTAAATGTAGATCTATATGATACAGTTTGCAAAAATCCCTAAAATGAGTATTATTAAATTCAACTCCTGGGTCGGTAATGATTTTACCAGGTATGTTGTGATGATTAATAAAGTGTCTCAATTTCCGTAAGACTGTGGTAAAGTTTGAATCACTAATGTAGTATGCCTGAGCATATTTGCTGAAATGATCAAAGAAAGTAATANATCTCTTAATTATAATTAAATATAAAAATACTAAATGTATAAAAAATAACTGTAACATAAAACATTATCTAAAGTAAAACTTGCCTTACATATCTATTATTTACACTATTATTACATCAATACCTACAGTCTGACCTATCCCTCTACAGGTAAGGGACACACCTTTACTATCGGCCTGGTGAAAATTCCTGTCTTGGTTTTTAATTTTATTAATCGGACTTTACCGTCGCGCCCCGGCAAAATTTCGATGATTCTTCCTACAGGCCACCTTAGAGGAGGTACATTGTCCTCCTTATTCTTGAATTTTTAATAAAAAATGGTCCCCCAAAATCAATTCCCACAATTTGAAACGCTCGAGTAGCCAATAGCCTGTCCTTAGGCAAATTTGCCATTATTTGTTGTGACGACTGTAATCTGAACCTAGCACATGTAACGCAATTCCTAATAATCCTTTTAATTTCGCGTAATCCATTGAGAGGCCAATATTTTAACCTTATGTTAGATAAAACTGCTTGAGCCCCGCTGTGGTAAAGTTTTAAATGTTCGTGTCTCATCAGAAGAGACACAACATAATTTTTTGATGGTAATAATATCGGATGCTTCTGTGAATAACTAACATTTGCGTTGTGTAATCTGCCTCCTACCCGCAATATACCTGACTCATCCACAAATGGATTAAGTGACAAGATAGCCCTGTTTTTTATGGTTTTATTATTTTTGATCTGTGCAATTTCGTCAGAAAAATGTTGCTTTTGTAGATATTTAACTATTACTAATTGAGCATTATCCAATTCGTACACCGTTAAGCAACCCTTATATTTAGTATTTCCAGTCCTAATATTATTAAGAAAAGGTAAACAGTAAGCTAAAACCCTTTTTAATTTAGTAAAACACGAAAATTTTTTGAAAAAATTAACAAAATCTGCATCTGTTTTAATCACTAAAACTGTCTTTCTTTGTTCAGGGATCTCCTGTAAAGTGGTATTAATCTTAAAACTATCAAACGTAAAGTCAATATTTTTTAACTCTGTGGGACCTTCCCNGCCTAGCTCAGTCGGCAGGGGTTCTTCACATAAAAATATTATGCTTGTGCAAATAAAACAAGTTGTTCTAAGCTCATAAAACATATAATTCATAAAAGGCAACTACCAACTACGGAACACAAAATAAAATCAACTAAAAACCAAAACATAAAAACAAAAGCAAATTATATAACTTACAGGTACAAATGTTGAACTAAATACCCTACAAAAATGTCTCTTTTCAATCCCACCTTCGTCTAAGTTCCAGGTTGAGGGTCCAGAATTGTATTAATCTTGTACCAGGCAATATTACGTCGATATTCAAGGTAAGTATTCTTAATTATCAATGAATAATTAATACTCTTTTTCTCTTTATTATTATTATTCGTCTTTTAGACTTGGACCTCGATCCAACACCAAAACTAGCCAGCTCGGCTATTTCAAACACAACGTGAATTATACGTCGTTTCACTGTTGCGGTCAACCGCCGTCTGTCTCACCTGGTATCAACCCTCGCCGTACATCCGTCTGGATCCCCTCTTTTGCGCGGCTCGCTTTGAACTTCCGAAGCACATCAGACTGGTATTACTATATCTATAGTTATCAATTTTAAACCATGAGTCCCTCCTAAATATTTATCTTAAATATAAAAAAGGTATCCATGTAAATCATATTAATATTAAAAATAAGGACAATTATTAAATAAATATAAAAAACATTTAATGGATTTCTTTTTGCTGCAGGTAGTNTGAAAACAATTCGGTGTAAACAAATATTTTTATATTTAATGTATGTATATATACTTATCAAAGGTCGCACGTGTTCAATGTTAGGCCGAAGGGGGGTAAAACTTAGGCATGCCTAACTTTAGGCAGCCTTACATTATCGGCATTAGGTCCGTATTAACGATTGCGCAGTGGCGCCTAACTTAGGCGTGCCTCAAATGTTTCACACAAAAATTTCACAAGGTAATATCTAAACATGTCTTATTTTGGCTACTTCAATGGGGACTTTATGAGGTAACAATGAGGTTTCCCAAAAAATTTGATAGGGCATTCGTTACGCGTGCCTTATTTTGGCCAACCTAATGGGGGCCTCTTAAAGTAATAATTAGGCTTTCCATATTTTGGTTTGCCTCAGTGTTTCCTAATTGGGTCCGCATTCGTATTTAGGAATGCCTAAATAGAATTCTAGTCGGGAACTTTATTTATTATTGATTAATTAATTATTTATTGAATTTGCTCTTAACTTTGGAGGGTTTTTGTTGCTTAAAGGAATAAGAGTTACGCCTTACGGAAAATAGCGATACACCATGTGCGTTAACTATTAACACGATAAGAGACCGACCTAGTCGTTTGAAAGACTTTTTGTAACTCCACGATCGAAGTTATTGATTGTTTAAAGAAAACTTGCATCACTGCTGATTAATTAAAAAGGAACGGATGGCGTGGGTTTGCCAGCCGTCTACTACTGATAAGGCACGCGTTTTATTACAATGTTAGCATTTTTAAAATGGTTAACTCCTCCGCCCTTAAGATCAAATTTTACATTTTGTAAAAAATTAAAATTTGGTTAAAATACATATTAATACAAAAATGAAACAATAATACATAATAATACAATAAATCTATCAGCTACATCTCATTACCCTTTGTAAGTGAAGGAAAGGCAACAGAAGGTTTTCCCAGCCGTTCATTCACTTTGCTGTACACAGCTTCTGGTTGATTTGATCTATCATTTTTCTTATTTCTTATTAAATATTTGGTAATGTTATGTCGCTTGCAAACAATAAAAATTACGAATAATAATAATACAGTTATTAATATACTAAGAAATACATAGAAATACTTACTGTTGCTATCAACTTTCTCTGTTAGATAGGTTAGAGGGTCATTGGCTTGTAGTGTAATTTCGGAAAGTCTATCCAAACCGATGGATTTTAAGTTTAATTGTATTGGTTTGACTTCCGCAATATTATCAATTATTAAAGGTAAATATACTGGTTCTTCTTTTAAATTTTGTTTTAAGTTTATATATTTGAAATCTTTTGCTACAAATGAGCAAGAGTACGGAATTATTAACAAATAGATACCTTCAAGTCTATGAACCTCTTCCGATCCACATTGTGCATGTATAAGTGTTAATTTGGGTGCTATAACCAAATATTTTTCGTCACTAATCGTTTCTACTAGAATTTCAGAAACGTTAACAGGTATATGTCTACATTTGGGATTTTTGTCTACTTGAAGTAGATTTTTAATACAAGTCTCGTATTGGTAATTTTTCTCAA
>NW_020439413.1:1066868-1105183 GCF_000699045.2 Agrilus planipennis | reverse complement strand
CCTCTTAAAGTAATAATTAGGCTTTCCATATTTTGGTTTGCCTCAGTGTTTCCTAATTGGGTCCGCATTCGTATTTAGGAATGCCTAAATAGAATTCTAGTCGGGAACTTTATTTATTATTGATTAATTAATTATTTATTGAATTTGCTCTTAACTTTGGAGGGTTTTTGTTGCTTAAAGGAATAAGAGTTACGCCTTACGGAAAATTGCGATACACCATGTGCGTTAACTAATAACACGATAAGAGACCGACCTAGTCGTTTGAAAGACTTTTTGTAACTCCTCGATCGTAGTTATTGATTGTTTAAAGAAAACTTGCATATCTGTCTACTACTGATAAGGCACGCGTTTTGTTACAATGCTAGCATTTTTAAAATGGTTAACTCAAGTTTTGGTTTCTTCTCGGAACTTTTGTTTTTTAAAAAGAACTCAAAATCTTTTAAACAATCTTTATTCCTAAGAAACACTTTTGGACAATTACTTATTAGCTATACCCTATGGGCGGCAGCTAATCAGACATAAAAAGTCTTAAAAGTAAAAGTAAAAGGTGAAGAGCACCAGCAAATTTAAATAGCTGATGCTGCAATAAGTGCGAAACACGCCATTCGTTGCGTGTTGTGATATCTTGCGATGCGTGGCGTGATTTTGTTATGGGAACATATGTGTTAGCTTGGATAACTCTCAGGGCTGATGCCTATCAGGTCATGGTTATTGCCCTCAGAGTGCTATAAATCATCAGTCTACAAATTTCTAGCCTTACAGGAAGACCGTTACTCGGAAGGTTTACTAGCTCGCTCTCCAAGTATAATTTTAGTCTCCATCTTATTAATTTTGAATTTGGTTCTTTTAAATTAAATAACCACTGAAGAGGCTTGTGGTCGGTGATGATATCAATCTTTTGTCCATAAATGTAAGATCTAAATGATTGCAAGCCATTCTTTCTCTATAGTAGAGTAATTTACCTCTGTGTTGCTTAGTGTTCAACTNCTTATTAATTTTGAATTTGGTTCTTTTAAATTAAATAATAAGAGGCTTTTGGCCGGTGATTATATTAATCTTTTGTCCATAAATGTAAGGTCTAAATGATTGCAAGGCGTTCTTTCTCAATAGGAGAAGTCCGAATGGCATACTTAGAAAATGCCAATGTCCGCGTTCTGTTGAAAATGCTGTTTCTGCTCTATTTTCTGGTTCTATCTCGATCTAATGATAGCCGCTTTTCAAGTCTAATTTAGCAAAATAGCTAGAATTGACTAAAAGTTCTAAAATGTTCGTAATCTTTGGTATAGGATATTTGTCCTCTACAGTTCTTTCATTTAACTTAAACAAACTAAAATTTACTACCATACGTCAGTTGACCTTTCCGTTCTTATCTGGTTTTTAGGTACTAAAAATACAGGTTAATTATATGGGGATACACTTTCCGTGATGATATTTTGTCTCTTTAATTCTTCGACCTGTCTATCTATCTCATTGCGTTGTACTTGTGGGAATCTATAAGGCTTAACATAAACTGGAATGTCTGAATTTAGTGGTATTTTGTGCCTAACTGCATTGGTGAAGGTTAATACATCATTTTCTTTATAAAAGGTATTCTTATATTCTTTACATAAATTCCTAACTACTCTATTTTCGTTCTGTGGTAAATGCCATAAATCTAAAGGAATTATATTTGTTGTGTTTTTACATGATTTAGCCGTAAACATACTACAAACGTCTAGCTCGCTTTGATTTATATGTTTTGCCTTAATTTTTGTTTCTGATGGGGTTTTTATTTTTGATGTGCCAAAAATTGAAACCTCGCAGTGATAATTATCTGCGGTTGTTAATGTTTCCGGGATTATCACACCATTTACTTCCTGTTGTGGTAATAGTATAGGTACATTCTTAATTGGTACTGAAAATTCCTGTTTTTCTAATTTTGTTGCAATTTGAGTGTCATAACGCGTTAAAGGATGAATAACATTATTTAATACAATTGACCCTATCTCGTAATCTATTTTTGCGTTCATAATTTCTAAATTATCTGATCCTAAAAGAATGTCAAAGTCCTTATGAAACTGAACTAAGAAAAATTTCAAATTTTGCTCTCCTGGAATAAATCTACATTAAGGCATTCATTATGTGTCGTTTCAGTCATTATTGTTCTAAGTAAAAAGTATTCTTTATACACATAGTCTTGAAAATAATTATAAGCTACTTTAGGATTGATTAGCGAATTCGTAGCGCCAGTATCCACATGAATTTTTAAACGAGTGTTTTCTCCTATCTGTAATATTATACATGGTAACGTGGTTGAAAATTTACGATATCCACATGGTCTTGGTTCAATTGCTCGTTATTATAACCTACTGAATTAACTTCTTCTGTATTACTACAATTATAGCAATTTTCCGGGAAATATTCGGGGTTGATTTCCTCACAATAATCTTGCTTTTCGCAATAATTCCGTTCTTCGTAGTAATTTTGGTCCTCACAATAATTTTGGTTTTCGTAACATACTGGTTCGACTTCCGTGTAATTTATGCGCGGTTGATGCCAATTCTTAAAAGTTGTACGTTGAAATGTGCTAGATCTTAAACTATTATCTGGTGGTAAATTTTGGGTGTTTCTTGTCATTGGAGTGTTATTCACTCGATTCGTCTTTTGATTTAATTGTCTAAAATGATTCTTATTCTGAGGTATATTTCTTGCTATGTAATTATTTTGTGTATTTGGGTTATAATTTCTTTGTTGGAATGATTGCATTCTTGGTTGATTAGTAAAACTATTTCGCGATGTATTTTGTGCTACATTTCCACGATTTGTAAAACAATTGTTTTGGAAAGTTCGGGTAAAATTTTGATTTTGGAATTGATTGTTAATCGGTTGATTAATGTGAACTTTTGGAGAAATGTTAACCTTTTGTTTTTCGAGAAGATGTTTTGTGATAAAATTTAGGACTGTATTAGTTGCTGATGATAGAGTTGCATGTTCCCTAACATTCATTATAGTTTGTAATATTGTCAGGCTGTTATTATATAACACCTGTAAAGATGTTTGTTCATTGATTTCTTTATTGATTTGTTTTTGTTCACGAGTTAGAGCTGAATCTGACTGTGTTTTAATGTCTAATCTTGTCTGTATTGACCTAATTCTTTCGATAAACTTTACCAAATTCTCATCCTGTGATACAACTTTACGCACTCGGTTATTGGATAGAGTTTTATTTATACGCGGGCACANCGTTTTGTTACAATGCTAGCATTTTTAAAATGGTTAACTCAAGTTTTGGTTTCTTCTCGGAACTTTTGTTTTTTAAAAAGAACTCAAAATCTTTTAAACAATCTTTATTCCTAAGAAACACTTTTGGACAATTACTTATTAGCTATACCCTATGGGCGGCAGCTAATCAGACATAAAAAGTCTTAAAAGTAAAAGTAAAAGGTGAAGAGCACCAGCAAATTTAAATAGCTGATGCTGCAATAAGTGCGAAACACGCCATTCGTTGCGTGTTGTGATATCTTGCGATGCGTGGCGTGATTTTGTTATGGGAACATATGTGTTAGCTTGGATAACTCTCAGGGCTGATGCCTATCAGGTCATGGTTATTGCCCTCAGAGTGCTATAAATCATCAGTCTACAAATTTCTAGCCTTACAGGAAGACCGTTACTCGGAAGGTTTACTAGCTCGCTCTCCAAGTATAATTTTAGTCTCCATCTTATTAATTTTGAATTTGGTTCTTTTAAATTAAATAATAAGAGGCTTTTGGCCGGTGATTATATTAATCTTTTGTCCATAAATGTAAGGTCTAAATGATTGCAAGGCGTTCTTTCTCAATAGGAGAAGTCCGAATGGCATACTTAGAAAATGCCAATGTCCGCGTTCTGTTGAAAATGCTGTTTCTGCTCTATTTTCTGGTTCTATCTCGATCTAATGATAGCCGCTTTTCAAGTCTAATTTAGCAAAATAGCTAGAATTGACTAAAAGTTCTAAAATGTTCGTAATCTTTGGTATAGGATATTTGTCCTCTACAGTTCTTTCATTTAACTTAAACAAACTAAAATTTACTACCATACGTCAGTTGACCTTTCCGTTCTTATCTGGTTTTTAGGTACTAAAAATACAGGTTAATTATATGGGGATACACTTTCCGTGATGATATTTTGTCTCTTTAATTCTTCGACCTGTCTATCTATCTCATTGCGTTGTACTTGTGGGAATCTATAAGGCTTAACATAAACTGGAATGTCTGAATTTAGTGGTATTTTGTGCCTAACTGCATTGGTGAAGGTTAATACATCATTTTCTTTATAAAAGGTATTCTTATATTCTTTACATAAATTCCTAACTACTCTATTTTCGTTCTGTGGTAAATGCCATAAATCTAAAGGAATTATATTTGTTGTGTTTTTACATGATTTAGCCGTAAACATACTACAAACGTCTAGCTCGCTTTGATTTATATGTTTTGCCTTAATTTTTGTTTCTGATGGGGTTTTTATTTTTGATGTGCCAAAAATTGAAACCTCGCAGTGATAATCATCTGCGGTTGTTAATGTTTCCGGGATTATCACACCATTTACTTCCTGTTGTGGTAATAGTATAGGTACATTCTTAATTGGTACTGAAAATTCCTGTTTTTCTAATTTTGTTGCAATTTGAGTATCATAACGTGTTAAAAGATGAATAACATTATTTAATACAATTGACCCTATCTCGTAATCTATTTTTGCGTTCATAATTTCTAAATTATCTGATCCTAAAAGAATGTCAAAGTCCTTATGAAACTGAACTAAGAAAAATTTCAAATTTTGCTCTCCTGGAATAAATCTACATTAAGGCATTCATTATGTGTCGTTTCAGTCATTATTGTTCTAAGTAAAAAGTATTCTTTATACACATAGTCTTGAAAATAATTATAAGCTACTTTAGGATTGATTAGCGAATTCGTAGCGCCAGTATCCACATGAATTTTTAAACGAGTGTTTTCTCCTATCTGTAATATTATACATGGTAACGTGGTTGAAAATTTACGATATCCACATGGTCTTGGTTCAATTGCTCGTTATTATAACCTACTGAATTAACTTCTTCTGTATTACTACAATTATAGCAATTTTCCGGGAAATATTCGGGGTTGATTTCCTCACAATAATCTTGCTTTTCGCAATAATTCCGTTCTTCGTAGTAATTTTGGTCCTCACAATAATTTTGGTTTTCGTAACATACTGGTTCGACTTCCGTGTAATTTATGCGCGGTTGATGCCAATTCTTAAAAGTTGTACGTTGAAATGTGCTAGATCTTAAACTATTATCTGGTGGTAAATTTTGGGTGTTTCTTGTCATTGGAGTGTTATTCACTCGATTCGTCTTTTGATTTAATTGTCTAAAATGATTCTTATTCTGAGGTATATTTCTTGCTATGTAATTATTTTGTGTATTTGGGTTATAATTTCTTTGTTGGAATGATTGCATTCTTGGTTGATTAGTAAAACTATTTCGCGATGTATTTTGTGCTACATTTCCACGATTTGTAAAACAATTGTTTTGGAAAGTTCGGGTAAAATTTTGATTTTGGAATTGATTGTTAATCGGTTGATTAATGTGAACTTTTGGAGAAATGTTAACCTTTTGTTTTTCGAGAAGATGTTTTGTGATAAAATTTAGGACTGTATTAGTTGCTGATGATAGAGTTGCATGTTCCCTAACATTCATTATAGTTTGTAATATTGTCAGGCTGTTATTATATAACACCTGTAAAGATGTTTGTTCATTGATTTCTTTATTGATTTGTTTTTGTTCACGAGTTAGAGCTGAATCTGACTGTGTTTTAATGTCTAATCTTGTCTGTATTGACCTAATTCTTTCGATAAACTTTACCAAATTCTCATCCTGTGATACAACTTTACGCACTCGGTTATTGGATAGAGTTTTATTTATACGCGGGCACAGGTTAATATTTACACAAAGTCAAAAAGAAATATAACTAGACAAAAAATATATACAAAACCAAAACTATATACATGTACACGAAGATAAAATACATAAAAAAAAACAAACGAATATACAAGGAACAAGGAATATATACAAAGACAAAGAAATAGATACACAAGAAGGACAAAATAGCATATATATAAAACAAAAAAAAACGACAGACAGAGTTAATGGAGAAAACGCACTTACTCGTTACTGGAGACCGGCACTGAGTCGCGGCACGGAGAACACGAAGAAACGGGTGGTTTGGGGCCCTTCTCCCTTGCCGTGGGTCGGTGGGATATTGGGACTGTCGGTACTGAGGTGAGCACGATTATTTATACAAACCTCAGCTCCGAGCAAGGGTTAGGAAAAAGAGGGGTTGATAGTGGGGTGTGAAGAGTAGGGCGAAAAGAAATGAAAAAAACGAATTCGTTTTTAACATTACTTTCGCGGCGGAAAAATAAAAAATGGATAGCGAGAAGTGATTGAGCAGAGGGGAAAACATAGGGTTGAAAAAAAAGAACGCTGTTGTGAGATAAAAATTAAGAAAGATAGAAAAAGTAAACGTTACAGAAAGAAAGAAAGCCTGTAAAAGAAATAGGTAAAAAACAAGTAAGGACATAAGATGGAAACTACAACCGAATAAGTGAAAAAAAGATTATTAAAGAAAACGAAAACATAATTATAAGTAAAATTAAAATATAAGTTAAAAGATGAGAAATGTAAAGTTCGGTTGTAGCATAGGGTGGTAGGCAGGTAATCGGGAGGCCCCATAGGGGTGCAGAAACCGGTCAACTCGGCCGGCGTTGTTGATTCGGAGAATAAATTTCTAAATAAAATTCACGTCCGTATCAATTCCCCCCTGGTTTGAAGAAATTTAGTCTCCTGTATTCGGAACTGGCCGAAGTTGATCGTGGTGGAGCTTTACCAACCGGTTATTCTTTTCGATCCAGTATGTATTTCCTCCCACGTAGCTGTGAACTGTATGTGGACCGGACCATCGTGGGGCAAATCCAGCATGGAAATTTTGCTCGGCACTGGATAGGGGATGCTCTCTGCTGTAGACCAGTTGGTGGGGTCTGTACCGATGTACTTCAGGTTCAGGCACGGCTCGTTGCTGTTGGTATTCCCGCTGATGTCTTCGGATGTCGTCGACTCGTTCCCGAAACGTAGGTGGTTCTATTACATTTTCATCTTCTGGAACGTTTTCCCATTCGCCCGGTCGTAGGAGAGGCCGTCCAAAGAGGGCGTAATAGGGAGTAGTGCCAGTTGCAGCGTTTCGCCGGCCACGTTGGTCGAAAAGTATTTTGGACAAATGAGTGTCCCAATTACGATGCTCTCCTGATTCCAGATACATGCGAAGGCCGGTCTTAATCTCCTGGTTGCGACGTTCAGTTGGGTTTGCTCTTGGATGATACACGGAGGTGGTCCAATGTCGCACTTTCCATTTTATACAAGCAGCCTTCCATCCTTGACTTGTAAACTGAGACCCGTTGTCGGAAAGAATTGCCCGAGGAAAACCGAAACGATGTAGGACTTCCTGTTCCAGTAGGCGCACGATGATAGCGGTGGTTGACGAGCTAATAGGGAAACATTCCACCCAACGGGAAAAAATATCGGTGACGACTAAAAGGAATTTCTTCCCTCTGGAGGTACGCGGATAAGGTCCCATCAAGTCGAGTGCTATAGTATCCCAGGGTTTGTCGGGTTGGCGGGGTCGTAGAGGAGCTGGAGTTACACGTTGCTTCTTGTAGCATTGACAAATGCGACATTGTCGAACGTGCCTTGCGACGTCTGACTTCATGCTAATCCATTTAAAAAATAGTGATAAGCGCCGAGTGGTTTCCTGGATGCCTGGGTGTCCTGCCTCGTCATAGTATTTATATACAAGTTGCGGTTGAAAGGATGTAGGTACAACCATAAGCCAATTGCCTGCCATCTTCTGCCAAAGAACGTCGTCAAAGATCCGGTAACTCTGAAGAAACGTCGCGTCATCATCAGTGTGACCCAGTGGATTTTCCGTCAGAAAATCATGACGCTGTCGAAGTTGAATTGTGTCTGGATCAATCTGTTGTTCCCTCCTGATTTCGTCGCGGAACGTTTCAACCTGAATTTGACATACGCCTGGTGCAGCGGCTTCGTTACGGGAAGGTGGGAGAAGACGAGTGACGTCATTACTGTCTGGAGAGAGCAAGTCGGTAGCTGGTAAACGGGACAAGGCGTCGGGCAGGTGATTGATGTTTCCTGGACAGTGTTCCAAGGTAAAGGTAAACTCTTGTAGAAGGAGTGCCCATCTGGTCAATTTGGCGCGAGCGTCCTTCATGTTTTGTAGCCATGTAATTGTTCTGTTGTCAGTTCTTAAAATGAATCTTTTATCTTCCAAATACGGACGATACTTTTTCATGGCCCAAACTATAGCGAGGCACTCCTGCTCGTTGCTGTGGTAAGCTCTTTCCGTGGGATTAAACCGGGTACTTGCATAAGAAATGACTTGCTTTTCTCCCAGGGGTCCTTCTTGGTATAAAACGGCGGCGGCTCCTTGCTTACTAGCGTCTGTTTGCAATATGAAAGTCTTTTCGAAATCCGGCCGATGGAGATGAAGCGGTTGCTGCATAAGCCTTTGGATATTTCGAAAAGACTGCTGGCATTCTTGGCTCCAATTCCACTTCTTTCTGGGGCTTAGAAGGTCCGTGAGGGGGGCCGATACTTCCGCGAAACGGGGCAAGTATTCCCGTAGCCAATTGCATAAACCCAAGAACTTCTTTAATTCTTTTCTTGTGGTTGGAACGGGCGCTTCGTAAATTCTACCAAGGTGACTGGGCAGCGGAGAGTTTCCTTCTTCAGAAATGAGGTGCCCCAGATAGGTTATTGTCCTGGACCCGAAGACGCATTTTTCGGGTGCGCAGGCCAGGTTGTGCTGTTGCAAACGTTCGAATACCCGACGTAGGTGCTGAATGTGCTCTTCCCAGGTACGTGAGAAAATAATGATATCGTCAAGGTAGACGAGACAAAATTTTCGTAAGTATCCCGCTAACACTTCTTGACCCATCGTACGTTGAAATGTAGCGGGAGCTCCCTTCAACCCGAATGGCATGACCCTGAAGTGGAATTTCCCTCCGTCTGGGGCGGTAAAAGCAGTAAGCGGCCGGGATTCGGGATGCATCGGGATCTGCCAATATCCCGACTTCAGATCAATGGTCGAGAAAATGTTGCATTTTCCGATGGCCTTTAGAGTTTCCGGTATAGCGGGGAGGGGCGAAACTTCGTCGTAGGTGACATTGTTTAAGCGACGGAAATCCACGCAGAACCTTGCATCACCATTCTTCTTGTTGACCAAAACCACGGGTGAGTTGTACGTTGACTGGCTTGGTTCTATAATGTTATCTGCAAGCATTTCCTCGACTTGTTCTTGGATCAATTTCTTTTTTCCTTCGGAGTATCGGTAAGGCGGAAGGCAAAAGGGTTCGTCTTTAGAAAGACGAATAAGGTGCTGAGCAGTCTTAGTCGGAGACGTTGGCTTCGAAAATACCTCTGGGAAATCTTCTATTATTTTCCGAAATTGATCGACGTAGTCCGGGGGAAAATTCTGCGTAACAAGCTGTTCACTGGGCGCAGTCTGTATGGTAGGAGTTGGTGCTGGTCTAACCCAGTAGATAGTCTGGCGTGTATTTATACCGAAATGAATGCACTTCCTCTCAAAATCACACGTAGCATTAACCTGCAGGAGCCAGGGCATTCCAAGGATGATGTCATTCTTTAGACCTTCAGCAATGAGGAATGAAATTTCTTGGGGAAACTCGTTGACATGTATTGTAAGAGATACGGTGCCCAAAATGCGCATTGATGTTCCGTCAGCGAGGCTAGCGGCCGATGTCGAAACGGAGACTGGATGTAGGTCGTGTGTCAAACGAGAACTGATAAAGTTGTGGGATGCTCCTGTATCCAGTAAGGCGTCTACGTGCGTTTCTTGTAGGCGGAGGGGTATTTTCGGCATCCAACAGGGTGATATGACGATCTGGTGGTTTTGAATTGGTGTGTTCCCGGCCTTTAGTGAGGGCGCTGGGCGGGCGTGCTTCCCTCGGCCTGTCTCCAGTTTTCCGATATAGTGGAAGTATTTGGAGCGGCTCGTTTATCCTGGAGAATCGGGCAATCTTTGTGGAAATGCCTTTCCGGACAATAATGGCATCTCGGTGGGGTTGTCGCTAGCGGTGTTTTCGGCAAAGTTCCTTTTGGTTCGTCTCGCGGACGAGCAGATGAAGAGGCAGGAGTTTGGGCGAGATCACGCTCGATCTCTGTTGCTCTCCTGAGCAACTCGTCAAGACTACTTGGTTTAGGGGCTCGTAAGAAAATACGCACCGAGGGTCGCAAAAGCTCGATTAGCAACTGTATACAATCTTCTTCCGATTTCTTCGGTTCGAGCCTATACAGAAGTTGCATTTTGTTCAGGAGAAATATTTCAGTCTCGTCCTTATTCCCCTGTTTGTGACCATATAATTGAGCCCTAAGGTTTGTGAGGACTTCTGGACTGTTGTATTTTGCTAGGATCCTGGTTTCGAAATCTTCCCATGATAATTTGAATTTTTCGTAAGGGCGCCACCAGGAAGCCGCGTGTCCCTTTAATTCCTTGGCCACATATTGTACTCGATCGTTGTCCTCTACTTTGTATTTCTGGAAGTAGGCTCGGCAATCTTCCAAGAAAACCACGGGATCTTCGTTGACATCTCCGCTGAATGTAGGGGCCGGTGGTGTTGCTTGGGTGCTTGTTAAGACACGCTGTAGAATGGTCTCTAACTGAAACGCACTAAATTGGATGGTAGATTCGTTATTGGGCGCCACTTGGTGTTTAGGCACTCCAAGAAGTGCGGTGTCTTCGTCCATGGTTATCTTCTCACTCTTCCTTGGCATTTTTTTAATCACTTGGCTGGCTAGTTCAATTGAGTTCACAGGCGCGGATTTGTTCTATTTCACTAACAGATTTTTTAGCCCCACGTACGTTGGGCGCCACTTGATACAACTTTACGCACTCGGTTATTGGATAGAGTTTTATTTATACGCGGGCACAGGTTAATATTTACACAAGACAAAATGAAATATAACTAGACAAAAAAATATATACAAAACCAAAACTATATACATGTACACGAAGATAAAATACAAAAAAAACAACGAATATACAAGGAACAAGGAATATATACAAAGACAAAGAAATAGATACACAAGAAGGACAAAATAGCATATATATAAAACAAAAAAAACGACAGACAGAGTTAATGGAGAAAACGCACTTACTAGTTACTGGAGACCGGCACTAAGTCGCGGCACGGAGAACACGAAGAAACGGGTGGTTTGGGGCCCTTCTCCCTTGCCGTGGGTCGGTGGGATATTGGGACTGTCGGTACTGAGGTGAGCACGATTATTTATACAAACCTCAGCTCCGAGCAAGGGTTAGGAAAAAGAGGGGTTGATAGTGGGGTGTGAAGAGTAGGGCGAAAAGAAATGAAAAAAACGAATTCGTTTTTAACATTACTTTCGCGGCGGAAAAATAAAAAATGGATAGCGAGAAGTGATTGAGCAGAGGGGAAAACATAGGGTTGAAAAAAAAGAACGCTGTTGTGAGATAAAAATTAAGAAAGATAGAAAAAGTAAACGTTACAGAAAGAAAGAAAGCCTGTAAAAGAAATAGTAAAAAACAAGTAAGGACATAAGATGGAAACTACAACCGAATAAGTGAAAAAAAGATTATTAAAGAAAACGAAAACATAATTATAAGTAAAATTAAAATAGAAGTTAAAAGATGAGAAATGTAAAGTTCGGTTGTAGCATGGGGTGGTAGGCAGGTAATCGGGAGGCCCCATAGGGGTGCAGAAACCGGTCAACTCGGCCGGCGTTGTTGATTCGGAGAATAAATTTCTAAATAAAATTCACGTCCGTATCACCTGTTTAATTTTAAGCATTTTAAACTGATGTGATAAGATCTTTCGATCAGTAAAATCGTCAAATTTATGTCTAAGAGCTTCGTTAAGTAATGTTCAACTGTTAATATCTGGTCTACAAGTTACAAAGTCGCTAGTTTCTCTTGTTAATTTGTTACAAATTAAACGATTCGCATACTCGTTAAGTGTTACATCTGTAGTATTACCATATTTTTCATAATAGCTATCTACTCTAAGAACGAAAGTTTCCAAATAACTACTTTTTCCTTCAAATTTAGGTAGAATTTCACCATAATTTATGGCTGCACTAATTAATGATTCTGTATTTTGGCTCCGCATTATTATTTCGTTTGTGTTAAAAACGTCACTTAACCTAATTGAATTAATTGATTGGTTTAAATCTTATGGATGGGTTGGAAGACCTCCTTCGGTTCCTGGTCCCTTTTGGTTTGTTTTTGCAGGGGGTTGAGGTGGTTGCTTCTCAGAGCCTCGATGGGTTGGAAGACCTCCTTCGGTTCCTGGTCCCTTTTGGTTTGTTTTTGCAGGGGGTTGAGGTGGTTGCTTCTCAGAGCCTCGATGACTTGGATGACCTCCTACGTGTTCCTGGACCCTTTGTTGTTTTGGTCGGTCGGAAGGCCCTTCGTTGGTTCGTCGATCTTTTCGTTTTTCGGGGTGCTAGTGATTTCGGGATTTCTTCCACGCGCACACAAACGCACATGCACAACACCGAAAAGGTCTTTGAAAATCCTACCGACTGCGCCAGTTAATGCTTTCCGCCGCCGAATTTACTTTTTAAAAATACTTTTATTTCTAATGTCGAAATTCGACTGGCCCCAAAAACATGAGCTGCTGTCCCGTCGAAAGAAAGACAATGATACACTATGTGCGTTTATTACTATTCAACTGAATTATAATAATCATAATTCTTAACATTACAATTTGTTTTAAAAACTTTAGTAAGCTAATTACTATCAGAACAATGCAATTTCAGATAACATTGGTATTATTACATGCGTTCGCACGCTGACGTTGCGTCTTTAAATTATTACAATGTGTTTTAGATATGATAACTACGGGGACCGTTCAAGGCGCGCAGTATGTTCAGAGACCGTTCTTCTTGGCACGTCATAATATTCCTGTATGCAATTTTTAGAATGTTTTGCAAATTTACAAGGCGGCGTTGTGCTTATTTGATAGTAGTCATTTCGAGGATGACTAGATGCATCAATTAAATTGTTAAATTAGTTTATAGGGGTAACGGTTCATGAAGGATCCGTTACGATCCCTAATACAGTTTCATTTTTATTATGGGGTGTTTATTTTATGCTTTTAACAATTAGAATGTACCGTTTGTTTATTACTTGATGTAGCAGATTTTTACAGGTTGTAAACATCCCTCTTCAACATTTTGAATTTAAAAGCCCCGCCTTATAAGTATGTACCAAAATGTTTTAAAGGGTTAATCACCAATGGTGACATTCGCCACACTCTTGGTGTTTTCCTCTTAGTTTTAAGTTTAGGTATAAGAAGTGACTTGCACTTGTATGGTTAATCATACTTAATCATTAGTTTTGAGATACTCTGTAAATATTTGTGAATATATATTTAATAGTCGACTTCGCTGCAAGACTTCTATTATTTTACCTTCCACCCCAGAATTAAGCAACACGCCTTATCAATTTAACGCGTGTGCAGATATTCCCCTTACAATTGTAAGTTCTCTGTGAAATTTTACATCTGGTAATTGAAGAAGTTTCAACTGAAGAGACGAAACGTCAGTTAGGTATTCCATCAATTCTGGATCCGTTTTTTGAGCGTCCGCGGGTGCCTTGTAGTCCAGAGTAGTTCTTCGACGCGGGTTAGTGCATCCACAACGACGACGGTGTCTGATTTGACGCGGGGAACATTGATCGTGTTCTTTTTTTTTTTTAAGCGTTAACATTATTTAATGTAATGTCGAAATGAATTCCATCATAAGGATTAAGAATATTACTTAAGTGTGGATAAGATGTTGTTTTGTTTTGATTTGAAGATGCAGGATGAAATACAGGTATAACTGACCATTAAAAGCATTCGCTTTCATTTCTCTGATATGTTTTTCACCAATTATTGTCGGATGTAAATATCTCAAATTTGCGAAGCTGATTGCATTAAGTAGTTCCGTTACTAATGATTTAATTTGATTGATGATTAAACCAATTGTATATATGCTTGTCTGAATGCTTTCCTTTTCTCTAATGGAATTTAATGAATTTTGAATAATATTAAAATTTAGTGAAATGCTAAAAAACGTTTTATTGACCTCTTGCATAATGNCTCTTGGTGTTTTCCTCTTAGTTTTAAGTTTAGGTATAAGAAGTGACTTGCACTTGTATGGTTAATCATACTTAATCATTAGTTTTGAGATACTCTGTAAATATTTGTGAATATATATTTAATAGTCGACTTCGCTGCAAGACTTCTATTATTTTACCTTGCATTAAGTAGTTCCGTTACTAATGATTTAATTTGATTGACGATTAAACCAACTGTATATACACTTGTTTGCATGCTTTCCTTTTCTCTAATGGAATTTAATAAATTTTGAATAATATTGAAATTTAGTGAAATGCTAAAAAACGTTTTATTGACCTCTTGCATAATGTTTTTATTTATTGAAAGTTGTCTATTAAAGTAATTAATAAGACTTTCTTATTGGTTATTGGGTTTCTATCTTATCCTCTAAATCTTGTTTTACCGTTTATTTTTGATAATTTGGAGCTCGTTTATCTTGTGTTAATTTTTTTTGATAAACGGGTTGATTGACTTGTACCGGCGTAAACAGTCTCTTCGTTGCGCATTCTGATAATTTATTTGTTTCTCTTTCTTACCTATTTCTCTCTGTCTAACTACCTCATACAAACGTTTAATTCTATCATAAACCTCACTTATGTATTCATTATAAAAATTACTATCAAAGGTTTCCACAATGTCATTGGTTTCCAAGTGTCCAAAAAGAAGTTCTATTGGCTTATAACCCGTTTTAGAACAAACAGAATAGCTCAAAACCCCAACGCCAAAACACGACACTGTAGTTGTCCGAAGCACTTTTCGGTAACAAAGTTACCTTCTTCAGGGACTGAAGTAAACTTCTCCTTTCTTATATAATATGTTGTAATCAAATTTTTCCAGTCGTAGTCTCAATCTAATTAATTTGGAGTTGGGTTCTTTTAAGTTAATGAGTCACTGTAGCGGCTTGTGATCCGTTATTATATTGAACTTATGACCATATACATACGGTCTAAATAATTTTGTGGCCCATATAATTGCAAGGCTTCCTTTTCAATTGTTGAATAGTTATTTTCGGCATCATTTAGCGTTCGGCTGATGTACAATATATGTTTATCATTGCCTATAGGCCCTTGTGATAGAATTGCGCCTAAGCCTACATTCGAAGCGTCCCAAGTGACATTAAACGTTTTACTGAAGTCTGGATACACTAAAATTGGTGAGTTACTTAAAATTCGCTTTATATTATTAAAAGCATTGACAAATTCTGGGGTATGTATTATTTTCGCGTTCTTTTTTAAACAAAGGGTTAACGGTTGTGTTATGGTTGCGTAATCTTGAATAAACTTCCCATAATACCCTGATAAGCCTAGAAATGACTTAATTTGCTTAACAGTTTTAGCAATTAATTTGGGATTCGGTTTGATGCCATTAGTAGTGACTAAGTGTCCTAAATACTCGATTTCTGTGAGGCAGAATTCAGATTTTTCCAAATGAATTTTGAGTTTGTTTTCCCTAAGTCGCTGCAATACAGTTTTTATATTCTGAACATGCTCATCCAATGTTTTCCCTAAGATAATTATATCATCCAGGTAGACTAAACAAATGTTGTTAAGTAGTCCTTTTAGCACATCATTCAGGACACGTGCAAAACACGCGGTAGCATTGCGTAAGCCGAATGGCATACGTAAAAATTGCCAATGTACCTTATCAGTGGAAAATGCGGTTTTATGACGATCAGTAAAGAAATTCGAATTAACTAATAAATCTAAAATCTAAGAAATATTCGGGATAGGATATTTATCCTCTATGGTTTTTTGATTAAGCTTTCTGAAATCCACTACTAAACGATAAGTTGTTTTGCCTTGTTTATCAGGTTTTTTTGGAACCAAACAGATAGGACTCCTATATGGTGATACACTTTCTTCAATTATATTTTGTTCTTTTAATTCCGCTATTTGTCTGTCAATTTCGCTTCTTTGTGCTACTGGGAATCGATACGGTTTTGAAAATATTGGTTCGTCTGAATTTAAGGGAATTTTGTGTTTGGTAGTATTTGAGAATGTCAAGATTTCGCCTTCTTGATAAAATACATCACGATATTTGTTACATAAACTGTTAATTATTTTATATTTTTCCTCATCTAAATGAGATAATTTTAGATTTAATGTTTTAGTTGATGATGACGTTAATGATCTATTCTTAACATGTGGTTTATACACTTGTGCGATATCTAACTGCGTATTATCTATAGTATGCGTTTTAATTTTTCGATGGTATGAGTTTTTTAAAAGATTACCATAGACTGGAACGATACAGTGAAAATTTTCGGCGGTTGTGCTAGTATCAGGTATCAATGTATTACCTATTCGTTGTTGCGGGACTTGAATTGTTCCTTTCTTTATGGAAACTAGAAAATTTTGCTTCTGAACCTTTTTTGCAAAATTCGCGTCGTATTTGACCAGATTAAATTTTTGAGAATTAAGAGAGATGGTGCCTAATTTGTAATCTATTATTGCGTTCACCGTTTCCAAAGCATTCGTTTCAGTTGTAATTGTCTTTAAAGTAAAATGTTCCTTACAAATAAATTCTGGGTATAATTTATGGGCCAAATTTGGTTTTATTAGGGAATTAGTAGCGCCAGTGTCTATTAAAATTTTGACCTGAAGTCCATCGTGGTTAAAAATTGTTCACTGTCACCATTAAAATCATTATACAACCTAAAATCCGGATTTTCGATTAAATCCAATTCAGTCAAGTTAACTCGCAGTTGTCTCCAATTTTTGAATACTGTTCTATCAAAATTATTAGATATTATTTCAACCATATTGTTGGCGTGAGATTGATTTTGCCTATTACCAGCAGATGTATAGGTATCTAGATTTGACTGCCTAAATTTCAAATATGGTGATTTGTCGCCTAACGTTTAAATTCGATGGTCTAAGGTACGGTCTGTTTGCATTATTATTATAATTTTGGCTGTAATTTCTAGCATTAGGTACTGGTAAACGTGATCTCATTAAATTACGGTCGATGTTTCTAAAAGAGTCAGGAATTCGAGTGTTATTGACATTCATCGATGCATTTTCAGATGTTTTTGACGTTTGATTTACACGCGTTTTGTCTGGAGGGTATTTTGAACAATACGTTAATGTTGTATTCGCGGTAGCTGCAAAACTTTCATGGTCCCTCACCTCAAGTATAGTTTGTAACATACTACGACAATTATTATATAACACTTCTATTGCTGTTTGTTCGTTGACCTTTCTGTAAATAGGATTTTGATTTTCAGGGATTTTATTATCCGTAGTTATTTTTACGTCTAACTGAGTTTGCGCGGACTTGATTCTACTTATAAAATCATTCATACTTTCACCAGTTGTAATTTTCATGGTTTTGAATTTTTCAGCTAACATTTTCCTATCAGTTAAATCTCCAAATTTAGTGCGTAATGCCTGTATAACGTCGGCCAATCGCATCATCATCATCTACAAGCTTACTACATATTAAAAAATACACATATTCATTAAGTGTTTCGTTTGCCGTGTTTCCATATTTTGTATAAAATGATTCTACCCTATTTATAAAAGATTCAAAGTTTTCCGGTTTTCCGTTAAATTTTGGTAAAATATCGCCATAATTTCTGGCGATCGGAATAAGTTGCTCAGTTGTCACGGGCATATTTATTTCGTGACTATTATTCCTAGTTTGTGTTGGAAATACTATATTTTCCGTTTCCAAAGTGTCGTCTCATCTAATAGAATTTAATGATTGACTTAAATCGGCTAATTCAATCAGCTGTGCAGAATTCACGCTCTCACCCATAAAATTTATTAATTATATATATTACGTGAAAAATATCTATCATTACAGAGCTATTTTGGTCGAGATTCCTATTGTAGTTTGTTTTACACTAATTTAAAATTGAAAGGTTTATACAATTATACAATTTCTGGTCGTTGACCTTACAAAAAATTTCCTACCTTGTAGGAGTTTGTCTTCCTGAATTATTGATTTTGTTGATTGATTGAACGTTGTTTCGTTGCTCTTGAATTTTCTGAAATTTGACGGTGTCGACAGGTTGCTCCTCGGTGCCCTCGTTTTTGGTCGGGAGACCCACTCAGTTCCGTTGATGAAGTTTTGGAGTTGTCGGAAGGTTGCTCCTCGGTGCCCTTATTTTGTTCGGGAGACCCTCTCGGTTCCTCTGGATTTTGGCGGTCTGTCTAGTTGTCCCGGTTCTGTCCTCGTTGCCTCTTTGGGTCGGGAGACTGTAGCATCAACTATCACCTTTTTGTGAACTCACTTTTCGGTTGTTCACAAATTTTCGGACGTCGCGGGTACGGGATCACTTTGCCGGATGTACGCTTGCAAAACAGGAAACTCACCGAAAAATCCGTCACGACTGCGCCAGTTTTGTTTTAAGTCCTCCGAAGGTTGTTTTTAAAAATTTATTTATTTCTAAAAAACGCTGTGGGGACTGAGAAAGGTTACCAAATTTGTTAGTGAGTTCACGTTTTATTTACTTGTACATTAATACTCGATGTAAGCGTTAAATGTTACAAAGTAAAAAGGATGTAGGTTCACACGTCTGAATGGTAAGACGCGTTGGTAACAAATCTAAAGATTTACATTCAAAGAACAATAAAGAAAACTTAAATGTTAATCGTGCAAAATTGCAGTTTCCCAGTACAGAGTCGTTATCAGGGTTCTAGCGTATGAGTAGACTTGCGTCAGCATATTTTTTATATATACCGTTATAATGTAGCCTGGATAACTACTCTTCTTGGTACTAAGGGGTTAATACTGCATGTATGAACGATAATGTCATAACACTCCGCCCGCCTTGAAAGGTTTAAACGATACCTTTCAACACATGATTACACTTTATGCGGCGCATACCGGAAATTTACAAATTTGACTGGTTGCTCATTTACGAATTCCACTCGCAGTTTTTATTGTTACAACTCTGATGACGTCATCTGATCCTTGATGAAGTTCAATAATCCTACCCTGCTTCCAAGGCATAGTTGACGTATTGTTGTCCCGAATAAGTACTGAATCTCCCACTTGTTGTGAAGGTTTCTTCCACTTGGTTCGTACTTGTAATTGATGTAGATACCCACGGCTCCAACGTGTCCAAAAATGTTGCGTAATTTTTTGAATGTGCTGGAATTTGGTTAATCTATTTTCTGGTATGGTTTGAAGATGTTCTTCGGGTAGCAACTTTCCGAATTCCAATCAGAAAGTGCGAGGGTGTGAGAGGATCAAGGTCATTAGGATCGACAGATAAAGGACATAAAGGGCGGGAATTTAGAATAGCTTCAATTTAAGTCAATAGCGTGTTTATTTCTTCAAAAACAAAATTAGTGTTATTCGCGACTTTTTTTAAATGAGTTTCTACAGATTTTACCCCCGCCTCCCAGATACCTCCAAAATGAGGCGAGGACGGAGGGATGAAATACCAATCGATTGCTCCCTTACTTAACGATTTTTGAATCTTTTCGTGGTTTGAATTATGTTTCAGAAATTGGACCTAGCTCAACTAATTCATTATAAGCTCCTTTAAAGGTGATACAATTATCAGAACAGATATTATATTGTAAAAAGGGTTTAGGTTTATAACGAGCACACACTACACAATCACGAACAACCTTTTTAGCTAAGTTTTTGCCGGGAATTGGCCAAAAACGATCTCTAATTGACGACAAAAGTAGATTGGTCCCGCAATGTAAAAGACGGTTACGCTCGTGTTTAAGAAAAAGTCTCGTAAATGAATGAGGCGGAAGAAGAACAATAGGATGTTTTTTATCATTACTGCATCGTGAATTTTGAACATGCCCTCTAACGCGTAGAATTTGGTTTTTGTCTAAAAAAGGAGTTAAGGAAAGCAAATTGCTCTTGTGATCTAACAATTTTCCCAACTTTAACTGTTTTATTTCTTTTGAATAAAATGAATTGTGAATGTTTTTAATTAATAGGTGTAGTGCGGTTCATAATTCAGTAGTGGTGAGATTTCCATGAAATCTATTGCTTTTATTGCGAGAATTTCCAAAAAAGCGACGGCAGTATACTGCAATTCGTTGAAGTTTTGAAAATGAGGAAAAAAGTGACAATAAATCAAAGATTTTTGGTTGAGTTATCATGGATACCACCTATCGTTGTTCTAGAAAAATACGTTTCGCAATATTCATCGGCTTGGGACATTTTTTTAAGGAAACTTCACTACCTTGTTCAACATGCCAAAATTGTTCAGTGGACTTATTAAGATTGTCGCTTTCAATTGTTGTAAAACAGCTAATACTTTGATTAAAACAAATACCATTATCTTGAATTGGCTGGGTTACTGTTCCACCTATGATTCAATCAAGTAAAGTTTTTTTGCAATAAAGGTTGTTGGTTTCCTAAATTATGTTGTCCTACACATAAAAGTTGCTAGAGAATACTAGCTCCAAGTAATAAATCTATCGGACGCGTTACATTACAATAAGGATCTGCTAACTTAATATTTTACGAGATATTGTAATCGTTCAAATTAAATGACTTATTAGGTAAATTATCAGTAATACGATCTAATACTAAGCCTGACATTTTTGCTGAATACTCATTAACACATGATTTAATTCGAATTACTGTCTTGTAATTGACCTCTGACAGGCTACTACCTATGCCACAAACATTTAGATTTATTTTGCCTTTACGCAGTCCTAATTTATTGCGTAAACTATTAGTAATAAAGTTCGATTGGGAACCTGGATCTAATAATGCCCTACAAATGAAAGGTTTTCTGTAGATGTCTAAAATTTCAACGCATGCAGTTTATAATAATACTTGAGATAAATTAGCACTAGTATGTGAATAAGAAATTTCGTTTGATTTTTGAGATGAACTACTCATATTATCGTTACTTACTAAACTAGGATTACTGTTAAATTCGGATTCTAAGTGACTCGTTGTATTTGACCTCTTATTGGTAATAATTATATTATTTGAATTTGGGTGAATGTTGCGATTTGTCACGTTAGCCTGCAGTTGACGTAGACTACTATGTTTTTCGTTACAAAATTTACAATTGCGAGATGCGCAGTCAGTAACAGAATGATTATTTTTTAGGCAGTTGAGACAAAGGCGAAGACGTTTGGCAGCATTAATTCTTTCGTTTATAGCTAATTTTAGAAACGTTTCACATTGATAGATTGGATGTGAACCCCTACACATTAAACAATCAGGCTTAGATGTCGACATAAATGCTTTCTGAGTTAATTTAACTGGTTTTTTTAAATTACCATTATTATTACAATTTGAAAACAATTCCTGATTTTTATTAATTTCTGTAGATCCCAGAAAATGGCATCTCTTCTCTAGAAAACCTAAAAATTCCTCAAATGTCGGAAATTCGTTTAGAGGTTTAAAGAATTCCCATTCATACCGCGTACTAGTACTTAATTTAGAACTAATTATGTAAATTAAAAGAGTGTTAATTGTTATTTGCTCAAAAATTTTTAAACCTTGTTGAATCTTGAATCTAGAATGTCATCTAACATCCTTTGTAATGTTAAATGTGAATCTTTTTTTATAGGTTCTAAGCTAAATAAGATCCTAATATTATTTTGAATTATTAATTTTTTATTTTTAAATCGTTTGGTTAAAAGATTTCATGCTATTATATAATTTTCAGACGATACCTTTAGAGATAGAGTAACTTGTGGAGCCTCACCCTTTAAGCACGAAATGAGGTAATAAAATTTTTGTTGTTTGTCTATACGATAAATTGTTGTTTGAATGGACTAAAGAATTAAAAGCTTCGTGAAATTCGACCCAATTTTCGTATTCACCGCTAAATTTTGGCAGGTATTCGAATTCTACTTGCTGTGGCCGCTGAAAAGAACCTTAAGATTGCCAATTTTGGTGTACATACCGCTTTCTTGTACGGTGATTTGACGGAATGTGTGTAAATGAAACAGCCTATGGGATACGAAAATAAAAAGAATCCGGACTTAGTTTGTAAGTTAAATAGAAGCTTATATGGACTGAAACAGTCTCCTAGGTGTTGCAACCGTAAGTTCGTAACTTTCCTTAATCAATATAGTTTTAAACAATTAAAAACTGACCAATGTGTATTTGTTATATGTTTGTCTCTAATATCAAAATCAGAAAGTTCGATAACCGAACTAATTAAATGTTTGCAACAAATGTTTAAAATAGCCGTGCATTCGAACGATAATAGAATACAGCTTGTTGGTATAGAGATTGAACGAAATTTGCAGGAAGAGACAATAACCATCCACCAGCAGACTTACATAGTGAAACTTATTAAGAAATTTAATATGAGTGATGCTACACCGGTAACAATTCCTGCAGAACCTAATGCTCCTTTATCTATGCCGAATAGTGATTTACAATGTAATAAAGCATTGCCGTATCGTGAAGCTGTTGGGTCTCTAATGTTTTTAGCTACAATAAGCCGTACAGATATTACATACACGGTGAATCAAGTAAGTCGATTCTTTAATAGTTGGACTAATGAACATTGGCAAGCTGTAAAGCGAATTTTCCGTTATTTGAGATACTATAAATTACAAAATTAGGTATTCTAAAACTGCAAAAATTGAAATTAAAGGCTATGACGATGCAGACTATGCTGGTTGTGTGAATTAGTGGTGGGTAGTTTACGTTTTCACCGACAACGAAAGAAATGTTTTTTTTTTTTAAACGTTAACTAGTTGATAAACTAGTTAACGTTTCAACGTTATTAGTTCAATGTTATTTTGGTTACTTTTCTTGAAGAAGTAATAGATTTATTTTTTGAGGTTTAGGTGTGACCGGAGTATAATAGACTGTTATCAGACGTATTTATTCTACTTCTTTTTTAATCATTTCATATTATTGAACAAGAAATAATTCCCAATATTTACCTAATATTTAAAAGACCAAAAGCATACATTTAAGATTCCTGTATAAACAGACACGTTTTATAGTATTAAATTTTATTTATTTAAGTTGTCAATGAAAAAAGCAAGTTGTTTCTAAGAATTGTAGAAGAGCAAAGACACAGGGACAGTAGGTAGAAAGGCATGCTCAAAGGCGTTAGAAATATATACATGTGTAGTGTACACTTTACAATGAATATAATCCAAGTGAGCATTTTTACTTTATTACCCAATATTTTTATATTACGAATTATTATGTTGTTATATTGTATTAATTTTTTTTGTAAAAAAGGTATAAAGGAAAACTATACTAATCTTAAATACTATAACTATATTCTAAAAATGATTTTTATCTAAATTTATATTCAAAAACATAAGTTTTTCTACTTTTTGTGTTGTCATTCTGGTCCTTCGTTGATTCACAATGAGCCCAGATTTTGGAAACATCCGCTCACAAGGTACCGATGTTGCCACAATATTAGAATGTTTAATAAATATCTGAGATAAATTCGGATAAACATGGCGATGGTTTTTCCACCATTCAAGTGGGCAATTCCACTCGCCTGCAGAATTTTTCCTAGGTAAGAAGTCGTCACCCAGGTACATATCGATTTCTTTAATCGCCTTTGAAGGTGGCGTCCTTTGTGTGACATTCTCTTCGATTATGTTGTCTAATATTTACCATAGACATTCGTTCGGTTCTTTTTTTGAGGATGTTGGCATCTGATGATGGTTGTTGTCGTTGTTTAAATTTAAACTGATCAGAGATGCTGTAGACTTCGTACTTTTTCTTTGGCTCTATTTGCTTCGTTATGGTCTGCGAAGACTTTCATTTTAAATCGTGGATCCAAAAAAGTTGAAATAGCAAATGTACTACTTTTTTCAATGTTTTTAAATCTTTCACTTAAACCTAATTTTAACGATTCTGCTACGCTAATTATAACCTGTTGAAGATCACTTCTTCCCAAAATTTTATTATAGGATTCCTTGAGGCAACGAGTAATCACGATGACGTAACTACTGGCTAGGTAATTTTGACCACTCATCATACTCGTTACCTCTTCAATTGGTTGCAAAATTTGGCACAACTACGAAAGTGTTACCCATTCTTCATTTTTTAGGATTGACAGCTCTGCTTACTGGTGCTATTGTTGAGCGTACTGCTTCCTCCAACTCAACAAATCTTCGTACCATGTAAAAAGTAGAGTTCCACCTCGTCTCTACATCTTGAATAAGCCGTTTTGGCGATTGATTACTTTGTTGGTTTTGATACTTGAGCAACCTCTGGGATGATGTGGTGCTTTTTTTAAAATGGCCAACGATTGTTTTTACCTTATCTATTAAAGGCTTCAGCGGTTTCAACGCATCATCAACAATTAAGTTTAAAGTATACGCGTAGCATCGAAAGTGTTTAAATCCTACATCCTTAATTGCCTTTACTACATTTGCAGCGTTATCCGTCACCGCGAAGTTACTTTTTTTTTTCTCAAATGCCACTTATCCATTAACGCCCCAATTTGTTCAACTATATTGGCTGATGTGTGATTCCCGGGAAATGGCAGCATCCAAGAAGAGTTGTTTTAGATTGAAAGTTTTTAGTAATGTAATGTCCTGTTACGGCGATATAACTTTCCGTCACTTGCGAAGTCCAAGGATCCGTGGTGATGCACATAGTTGTCACTTCTTCAGCAAGTTGCACACTTACATTATTTTCGCATTTTATACACACCCCCTGGAATAACGAGTTCGATAAAGGTTTTCTTGTTGGTAATTTGTAGCCAGGTATCCACTTCGCAATTTTTTTTAAAGATCTTTCTTCCACCAACGAAAATGGATGAAACTCATCAATACAGAGATCCAAAAGGTCCAAATCAAATTTGTTTGCTCTGTTCTACATTGATCTTCTTATTGATATATANAAATGGAACAGTATTTTAAGCGAAACCGAAGAATGGTTCGAAGCACGAAGAATAAGAATCACCGGAAGCAAAAAAGCTCATCACATAGAGACAGTGACTCGCACTTCTGTTGAGTCATTAACGAAGCAATTTTTAAACCCACAAAACGTAAATACTGAAAGCTTAAATTACGGAATTAAAACTGAAGAAAAAGCTCGTGATTGCAACAAGATTGAATGTGATGTCCACGTCTTCCAAATTGGAATATTTGTATCGCCCATACAGTCCTGGTTAGGAGTTTCAGTCGATGGGATAGTGCTAAATAATAATATAATTACAAAAATAGTAGAAATAAAATGTCCAATATCATGCATAGGAGAGTGTTCCATAAAATATCCGTGCTTCTGGAGATTCACAAAACTGCTTTAAATCCTGCAAATGGTTATACTTTAACAATGAAACTGGCAACCGATTAAAATAAAGTCTAGCTGGATGTTCAAATTCACCAGGTAGTATCACTTTCTGGCTGCGTTTCTTTTTTGGAAGTGTAGGTGCACACGATGTCCATAAGCCATTGTAGGTTTCTCTATAAAACATGAGTTGTGGTTGACTTTGTTCAACTCTGAACTCTTTTATCGGCCTACTACGAAATGGACATTTTGCTTTAAATGTACTTTTAAAAAATTCTGTCCAGTTTCTAAAGATACTTTGGTCGCACTCTTCGACCACAAAGGGAGATGGCTTTTGTCGTACAGCACGAAGGTGATCAGCCCAATCTGTTGGTACTTCTGCTTGAAAACGTGGGGTCACTAAGGGCATATTTCGGTCGCACTCCATGTAGGAATGGCCACGAATTGGAAAAATGACAGTGATACTGTCTAGTCTTTTTCGTTCATGAACTATATATTATAAGAACCTAAACACAGTATAATTTTTATTTTGCCCTCCGCATGAGTCACAAAATATTTTAAGATGTTTAATGGTTTCGGGCAAATAAGAAGTAATAAATTAATATAGCACGGAAACGTAAAATATTGCTTGTGAGGTAGAAAGAACATGTATATTAAAAAGAAAGTAAGACAGTTGTCTTTTGTAATATACGTCGTTAGTGCTTATGTTTGGGACCTTTAAGTTTTTTTGGAAATCCATACAAATACTTTCGTGAGTAGTATTTTTTTGACTTTCTTTACGGGCCTCTCTTTTTCTGGTGTAAAATACTTGAGCTCTGCGTTTATGGAACTCATTCTGTACTTTCAAATTGCTGATCTTGTGCAGAATACATTGCTTTTGAGCCTCTTCATCTGCAGATGCTAAATCCAATTCGAGGGAATATAAGGACACCTTAAACTCATCACACGAACTGCAGGTGTCAGTGCGGGGGTAACCAAATGAAATATTATATTTGGTGTTAAAAATTTCCCGGTATGTTTCATATGACAGGATTATTTGGATTTTTGCGGTATACATTACGTGAAGTTGTTTTATGTTAAGTTCTTCTGGTAAATACAGTTTCTTGCTATCGTGAAGACTAAAATGCGCTTGGCGACATTTCAGTCACTTGATATGGTTATGAATTTGTTCTGTGGTTTCATGTGGAAGTTTGTTTGACCTATTACTATGCTTACATCTTCCATCTGCTTTAACTTCGCCAGTTGACTGCAATGATGATTAGATAAATTGGATGCGTCTTCCATTTATCCTATGAAGCGATAAAAAGGCTTTATAACAAACTGGTACTTCCATTACGTTATTTTCTAGTTTAATTGGTACTTTGTAAGCATAAGAATTGTTGTGTAAATCAGCTTCTTCTTGATCTTTGCGAGGTCTTCTACGAGCAACGGGCTTTACTGTTATGAGTCCGCCTAAATGAATATTTTGCTCATTGTTGCTTGCCATGCGATTAAAGTTAGACAGTAGCCGCTGTCGATCGTTCGCTTTCAATACCATAAAGCACTGGTGTCTGAAACAGTGTCAGTCCGGTCCTGTCTCATGAGTGGTTAATGACAACTGCTTCTTTATATCAGAAACCCTTCCCAATTTAGATTTCTTCTTTGGCTTTGCATAAACCCTTTCGTCGTCTGTGTCACTCATGTTGAACAAACTTCTGACTGAAATAATACAAGTTATCAATCTATTGCTTGCACTAGGTTAAGCGATTCACTAAAACATCATCCATGATCCACGCTAAACCAACGCAATATCGCTACAAATGCATGGACCTTCATCGTTTTTGCTCTGCAACGCGTGGACATTCATCGGAATTACTTTCAGAGTGATATTTTCTTTTAATTTAATGCAGCAATCGTCGGTGGTAATATCCGTAGTAGAGATCTTGTTAGAGTTGTTTGCTATGTCCAATGTATCTTGACCTTCAAGGATAGTGTGATCTGTGTGTGCTTTACAATTTGATTCAATTTCCAAGGTGCCGAAAAGTATTTCCTCATTTTCTTTTGTTTGATTGCACAGGATGTTAATCCTCGTTAGCTTGGATAATACGTAGATCCATTTATTATTGGCGATTTTGTGCCAGAGTTCGACGTCTGCGTAGATATGCTTGATTTGGCAGCTCTTGGGAATGTGAGTTGTCTATTTGGGAAACAACTGAAGTTCGCAATTGGGTTGGTCCATTCGCTTGGAAATGGTGATTCCTCTGCATAACCATTGGTTGGAAAGGTTTTCTTGGCAGTCTCGGAGATTGTTGTGTCGAAAATACTGTTCTCGTAACGGACAGTAGGATGTAGGGTTTCGAAGGTTCGATATAGGAGAATAAATAAGGGCCACTTGGATGTGGAGAAAGTAACGGATATAATTCAGAGATCGTACAGTTGTGAATTTACGATCAGAATTTCGAAAGCGATTACTAGCAAATTATCTTTTATAAACGACTTCGTGTTCATGAGGTTAAAGTAAAACGAATTTCTTAAAGTGGGTTCTAATGGTAAATTGTATCTAATACTAATAGTTTTTAATTCCAAATATAAATCTTCAGGATTAGGAATATTATAACTTACTAAACTTTACTTACTAAAGTAAGTCCGTCTATATATCTTCCCAGAATACTTTGAACTTCGTCTATCATTTCGATGAGTGTAATAATATGTTGATTGATTTGATTTTCGATTAAAAGTTTTTCCTCAAAAGATACTGTTTGTGACATGAATTCGTCAAACTTAATTATATTTTCATTTAATACTTTAGTATTTTGGTTGAGAATTTGCAATGAGTTATTAAAGTTCGAAATAGTAGAATGAACTATTCTAATTTGTTGTTGCATAAGAGTCTCGGTTTGCTTTTGATTGCCAATTAGACTTTTAATGGAATCAGTGTAAAATTGGGCATCCTCAGCATCGGCGGTGCCAAATAGCCATTTTAGAGCGTCACCGATACCGTTCATGNTGTAATAACGAGTTCGATAAAGGTTTTCTTGTTGGTAATTTTTAGCCAGGTATCCACTTCGCAATTTTTTTTAAAGATCTTTCTTCCACCAACGAAAATGGATGAAACTCATCAATACAGAGATCTAAAAGGTCCAAATCAAATTTGTTTGCTCTGTTCTACATTGATCTTCTTATTGATATATAGATCAAGAACTTTTTGTCGTTTTGCAGGTGATTTATCATTGGTGTTGTTTATAGGAAGATCAGGTTGTTTTGGAAAATTATCTTTGAAACATGTTTATAATTTCCCATTTACAACTTAAACAGAGTAACAACTTTTGGTATTTGAAAAACAAATGATATTTCTTAACATATTTCCTTAAAAAAAAAATGGAAAACCTGTTAAGATACAAAAAGAACTGGGGAAAAAGGATGAATGTCCATTAAAGCTATGCCAATTCGTTGCTGATGTGTGATTACCGTAAAAATGGCAGCATCCAAGAAGAGTTGTTTTAATTTGACAGTTTTTAGTAATGTAATGTCCTGTTACGGCGATATAACTTTTATTATTATACACATTTTTTATCTACCTTTACAGGTGTTCATTACTCTTTACTACTTTTAATTATTGGCGGCTGTAAGTTCACTAACACACAAGCCATAAATATTATATTATCTAGATATTTGAATTCAGACACAGGAAATTTTGCAGTTATTCTGTAAGTTTTAATTCTTTGCATTATCCTTTCTATATGGATCCGAAGACTGGCAATTTTTTGTGTTGTATGAACTTCATCAGCTGTGAAATTACCATCTTTTAGGGATGACGGCATAACTACTATGACTTTTTTTCCTGATAAGTCTAAAGCAGACGCAATCTCTGGAAATCCCTTATCTGCCATTATCAACTCTCCAGGTTCTATAAAATTCAGAAACCCACTTTGATTTGTAATTTGTGCATCAGTAGTGCGACCACCAAAACACTTACACACAAAAATGATTTCTCCTCCAGGAGAACACGCAACTAAAATTTTAGCAGTATATGTATGTTTATAATGTGAATAGAAAAAAAATACGCTGGGACACTTTGGGAGGCTCTTCAACTTCTTCTATTATTGCACGGCAATTAGGATATTCTTTTTTAAAACAATCTGGCATTAAATTTTTACAAGAATTAGCAAGATACATTAAACATGTGTGAAAAATTCGCGATACAGTTGTCCTATGAATACCAAACAAAACTCCAATCGAAGAATAAGTTAATCTTAGTTTCATTCTTATCAAAAAAATGAGAAGCATATCATTTTTTGATGTTGAGCTCGTGTAGCAGTTTCCAGCTGCTTTCAGTAGTAATTGGAAACGGCTAAATGATACTCCAGCAAGATCAATTAAGTCTTGTTCATCTTTTACAGATAAAAAACCACGAAATCCTCTTTGACACACAGATAATGAATCGTTTTCATCTAATGGATTCGGTCCAACTTTTTTAACTTCATATTGTATCGTAGGTCCACATCCTACTTTAAAGTTATAATTTTTTTTTTCGATTTATTAATTGAAATATTTGCTTGAGTACCAGCTTCGCAAGTTAAACCATTGTCACGTACNACACACAGATAATGAATCGTTTTCATCTAATGGATTCGGTCCAACTTTTTTAACTTCATATTGGGATCGTAGGTTCACATCCTACTTCAACTGTACTCTTTAAATTTATAATTTTTTTTTCGATTTATTAATTGAAATATTTGCTTGAGTACCAGCTTCGCAAGTTAAACCATTGTCACGTACCATTGAAAACATATTAATGTGAGTTGAGTCCGCATTTTCTTCATAAAAATCCACCTGAGTAGCAGCTTCACAAAATCGTCGTTCTTGTGGTTGGGTAATAATATCTGTCATGTCTTCCTCCATATTTTCATTTGGCTCGTTATTCTGTGCCTTTACTTTAACAAGCTCTTTTTTTCTCTTGAGATCGATTCAGAGTTTGTTGTCTTCGCATTGTTCTTGCAAACCTATGATCGAAAAATATTCTTATATAGGATAAAGTGTTAATAATTTCATTATTTTTTGAGTGAATAAATAAAAAAAACCTATTTTGTGCTGCTAATTGCGCTTTTTGAGTATTTCTTTGTTTGCCGTAATATTTTTCGGGGAATATTGTTGGAAGATATGCAGGACTGTCAGGGTGTTCTGATTTTGCACCTCCTACAAAGTGCTGGCTGCAAATACGTGATCTGGAACTTGGTTCCCAAAAACTATCAAAAAAAATTATATAATGACTTTCAAAAATTTTCAACAATTTTCAAATAAATTATAAGTAAAAACTTGCTTTTACTTACTTAACTTTATTTAATGCTTTAATCCATTTTGTTCTTTTTTCGAGGTTATAACTTAGTATCGGGAATCTATAAAACTTAATTTGACTCAAATTACCATCAACACAACAGCCAGGAACACAATAAATATCTCCTGATCGCTTAGTTCTACCCATTTCTTCTTTATAGTAAGAAAATTTTATAGAATTATAGTTATATTCACTTTTTATTAATTTTGTTCACTTACATACATGAAAAATTAGAGGTCAAAGTTTCCAATAATGCTCACCACGAACGCTCACGTCGATAATATGTCTAACTCCGCCCCCGTGCACATAGCCTATACCCCTACAAATGCATGGACCTTCATCGTTTTTGCTCTGCAACGCGTGGACATTCATCGTTGTTACCCTGTTCGTGTATATTGTAACCCGTAATATCTGGTGACATACAGCGCTATTGCTCTGCGTGTATACTACATTTGATAGTGTTGCCGCATAGCTAGCCAATGGCACTGCAACGTCAATTGTCATAATTGTGTGACATTCATCGTTATTCCCCTGTACCCTTCTCTGATGATGTTTGTTGTCGTTATTTAAATTTAAACTGATAAAGGATGCTGTAAGACTTCTTACTTTTTCTTTGGCCCTATTTGCTTCGTTATGGTCTGCGAAGGCTTTCATTCTAAATCGTGGGTCCAAAAAGGTTGAAATAGCAAATGTACCACTTTGCTCAATGTTTTTAAATCCTTCACCTAAACCTAATTTTAACTATTCTGCTATGCCAATTATAACCTATTGAAAATCACTTCTTCCCAAAATTTTATTATAGGATTCCTTAAGGCAACGAGTAATCACGATGACGTAACTACTGGTTAGGTAATTTTGACCACTCATCATACTCGTTACCTCTTCAATTGGTTGTAAAATTTGGCACAACTGCGAAAGTGTTACCCATTTGTCATTTCTTAGGATTGGCAGCTATCTGCTTACTAGTGCTATTGTTGAGCGTACCGCTTCCTCCAACTCAACAAATCTTCTCCTCTCGGATGATGTGGTGCTTTTTTTAAAATGGTCAACGATTGTTTTTACCTTATCTATTAAAGGCTTAAACGGTTTCAATGCATCTTCAACAATCAAGTTTAAAGTATGCGCGTAGCATCTAAAGTGTTTAAATCCTAAATCCTTAATTGCCTTTACTACATTTGCAGCGTTATCCGTCACCGCGAAGTTAATTTTTTTTCTCAAATGTTACTTATTCATTAACGCCCCAATTTGTTCAGCTATATTGGCTGATATGTGATTCCCGGAAAAATAGCAGCATCCAAGAAGAGTTGTTGCATCATTTTCGCATCTTGTATACACCTCCTGTAATAACGAGTTCGATAATGTTTTTCTTGTTGGTAATTTGTAGCCCGGTATCTACTTCGCAATTTTTTTTTTTAAGACCCTTCTTCCACCAACGAAAATGGATGAAAACCTTCAATACAGAATTCCAAAAGATCCAAATCTATTTGTTTGCTCTGTTTTACTCTGATCTTCTTATTGATATATATATCAAGAATTTTTTGTCGTTTTGCAGGTGGTGATTTCTCATTGATGTTGTTTATAGGAAGTTTAGTTTTTTTTGACGTGGAGGGTTGAGTTTCTGTTTCTAGTTCATCCGGCATCATTGATGTTTTTAAAGAAGATGCGAGTTTTGTTTTATCTACCGCAATTCACTTAAATGTTTATGTATTGGTGTAGAATTAGAATTTTGTGATAGTATTGTGGTTCCTTAATTCAGAGGAGTTAGCCATTATAATGTATAGGTTAGAAGCCGATTCGCTCATTATGTAATTGAAATGACTTTTGAACGTTAATTGTGCATCAAATATAACACCGAGATCCTTTATTTTATTTAGTTTAGTTTCGCTATAATAGAATCATTTATTTTATAATTGAATGAAATAGTAGACTTCGTATTACAATAAGAAACGCAGGCACATTTTTCAACATTTAATGTGAAAGAGTTGGTATTAAGTAACTCATTTATCAAATTAATATCATGTTACAACTCATACACATCATTAAGATTTCTGATAAGTTTATATAATTTATGATCGTCCGCATACAACAAAATTTCAGAATTTTTAACAACTGACAACATCATTAATTGCAATTGAGAGCAAAATCGGACTGCAATGTGAACCTTGTGGTACGCCTGATTCAGTCACCAGAGGGGACAACTCGACAGCATTAATCACAACTATACACTTGCGATTAGAAAAATAAGAAGAAAACCAATTTATTAATGACATATGTATTCCAATTTTATGCAGCAAAAAACAGTGACTGACAGTGTCGAATGCACACCCAGATCTGTGTAAAAAGTATCTGTCATTTAACTAAAACATGAGCATCAAGGTAATTCCTGAAGAATGCCAGGTTGGAAACTGTGGATCTGCCCTCGAGAAAACCGTGTTGCCTCTCAAACAATTTATTACGCAAGTTCACAATTAACGAGTCAGCAATAATTTTATCGAATATTTTGGCAATTGTACATAGCAAAGTAATAGGACCGTAATTATTTATATAATTCTTATTGTCTTTTCTATACCTCGATTTAATGAATGAGATTTTCCACCTATCTAGAAATACACTTGTACGTGAGGACTCACAGAATAGCAGAGAAAAAGGCAACGCTAACTGTTCAGCACATTTTTTTAACAAAATTGCTGGGAGATCAACACTCCCGGGCGAGGGAGAGTCCTCCAGCAATTCCAATTTCCTACGCAAAGATTCCGGGCTCAGTTCAAAAGTTATCAATTGATCAACTTCATCGACAAAGTTGGAGGTGTCAAGTGCTGACTAGATGTTCAAGTTAAATTTAGATTTAAGAAAGTCAGCAAACAGATTGACCTTTGAACTGATTTGTTTGTTTTAATATTATTAAATTCCGTAATATCCGGGTATACATTTGTTTTTAATTTGTTATTGCTTTTGTTGACAAACCCCCAAAATTGCCTAGATACTTTCTTTTCAACGAGTTAGAAAAATGTTTCCAGTATGACTGCAAATATTTGAACTCATCGTATATTGACTGTAAACCATACTTCTTGTGGGTTGCATGTAATAACAAATCTTAACTCAAGTGAGAACCATGGTGGGAAAGTACGACGCCCATACGAACGCAAAAAGACATGACAGGAAACAATAATGAAGAGTTTCTTTTAAAACAGTTCGACATTCTCATCTAATGGCTTATTAAAGTCAAAGCAGTTTTCCCAGTCAAAAGATCCCAAGTCACGCGCAAGGGCATTGTACTCCACCCTCCTGAAGTCAAAGCCGTAAGTATAAACACGATCACTACCGCAGAAACATCTATTTAAAGGTATTTCGATCGTAGGGTGAAAAGGATCAAGCTTCAAAATAGGATTTACACTTTCTACAAGGTATAACTATCTGAGATGCGCAAATCTAAGAAATTATCACACTTATTTGAAATTTCACAGTGCTGATTGGCAAAGTTCACAGATTCAGTTAAACACTTCACTGCATTCCTCAAATCCAGATATGGGCTGTGTCCCGATTACAGCACCTGGTTACTCTCGTAAATCCATTTGTAGCCAGGCGGGTTAAAGTCTCTAACGATGGTTATCAAATAGTAGTTATGACGTGAAATAAACTAGCAGAGTACATCCTTGAAGTTTTCAATACTATGGTTAAACCGTTGCTTATTATTAATACTAGTGTAAGGTTGGGAGATAAATCAAAAGTATCGCACGTCTGGTATCAGCTAAAAATTATTGATATACATTCGAGAATACCATAAATGGTTGGATCTGGGAGGGATCTTAATTCTTTACTAACGTACAACATCAAACCTTCTCCACCTTTTTTACCAGCGTGAAGAAGAAATCTATCACACCTAAAGAGTTTGTAGTTAGGAACACATAACAAATCATCTGAATGAGTATCATCCAGTCAGGTCTCAACTAAGGCATAGATGTAAAATCACGAGATAAAGTAATATTAACTTTAAATGGCTGTATTTTTCTTCTGAAGCTATGAATATTTAGATAATAAATAAGAATGAGGTTATTATCTACTTTGTAAGTTTTTTGAGATCGTAGGTGTCCCTTGTACATACTTGATACGTAGGTTAATTTCGCCATCCTTCTTTCTACGTTTCAATTCTGTTAAAACGAGATGTAGGGTTTGTTTTTGTATGACTGTTTTATCAGGAGCGAATTTTATTTGACCATTCTGCTGTTTGTTTCCATTAACTAGTACCCAGTATGCATGTTCCTTATCTGCAAAAGTAACCTTTAGTGGTCTAGCTTTATAAGCAATTTTAGTGTCAAGTCTAACAGGAGATATACAACACACATCAAATGGAAAATTCCTTAACCCTGACCGCTAAATCATTTATCTAATTTTCTAACTGCTGTGATTGATCAGTAAACACCAATACAACTATTGACAGTTTTCTGTTGAGCAGCAGGACTCTCACACTTATTGTTAATAGCCTCAACACTGCACTATAACTTTGAAGTTTGGGAGTTACTGATGTTTACACTGCTTATCAATTCATGGAGGGAGTTCATTTGCTTCAATTTGAGTGCTTATCTTATGAATCTTAGCAGTAACTGAGGAGTCCAAATCTCTCAAGAGACTAGCGGTACTTAGGTGGTTAGTTTCTGTGAACATTTTGACTTTAGACTATAGTGAATCCACGGTGAGGTTTTTTTGAACATTTGCTAACTGAGTTGGCGATGAAGACTTAGCAGCTTGAGCACCCGATATTGCATTTATGCTAGTGTTATCGTTAGGGTTACTTTTCGATAATTTACCACAGCATCTATTAATAGCACCACTTTTGCTCTTGGATGATTTCTCATAACACCTGGCATGAAAAAATGCTCCACAGCCTAAACATTGTTTAGCATTATTTATATTCAGCGCACTACTAGTATCGGCACATTACGCGCAGCAAGTTTCTCCTTTATCACTGTTTTTTTACGTTCAAAATTTTCAAATTACTGCTTCCAGCCTTTTGTACAATTCTACCACATATTATTACTCGAAGGGCCATAGAAAACGTCGAGTTGTAAATATAACAAATTTATTATACAAATTATAACTACGAACTATTCTAACTTATTATAAATATTATGAATTGAATTTTATTCGTGTCTTATGAAAATAACTAATATCAAGTTACTCTCAGCAAGTCTACCACAAAAGCCGCCCATAACTCTTAAATCGAACTTAAATTTTTGTAAAGTAGATTCTGAAATCAACAAGTTATCCCACCCAACGATGAGATTATTGACTGTAGCACCTGATGCGGAATATAATAGCAATAGGACAAACCCTCATCTCTGCTTCAAAGAATTTGCCTACGTGACACTTAATTTCGGAAATGTTTCTATAAGTACAATAACAATATAAGCCAATAAAAATAAACCTTACATTTATACTAAAAGTATAATAAAGTACCAGAATATTTATGGCATATATTTCCTGTGTCGGCATTTTACAAAATAAGGTTCGTGCTCCTTAACAATCACTCACGTGAGTCTTGATTTAAGAAATAGAAGCTCATCACGGAGACAATTCCCAGATATTGCACCACACCAATTGACTTCAAATTCGTTATAGGTTAATGGTAAGCAGTAAACAACAAATTCCAGGGAGTCCTGCAACACAGCAGACTATTAAATCAACTATTTAAGAATTAGATGCTAATACAATTACAGAGACGATCCCCAGATATTGCACTGTCAATTGACTGCAAATTCGTTCTAGGTTAATGGTNTAAAATAAATTTATGTAATTGAAAAATGCAATTATGGACTATTTGTTTTGTGTAGATTGATGATGACAGACAAGTGGTACGAGTGCAATGTACATGCATTGCCAAAGAAACTGGCGAATGTAAACACATTGCGGCATTAATTCATCGGATCAACAATGATCGAAGGATATCAAAGACCAGTGTCAAACAGGAGTGGGGCATCCCATCGATAAATCACCTAGCAAAAGAAACATATTCTTGAGGGGCAGCAGTAGATGAGCTTTTTCCACAAAAATCATTAGTAAATGCTCCACAACCGATGCACTTTACACTAAAGGACTTTGCTGAAATTGAAAGCCCTATCAAAAAACGTTTAAAGCTCGAGGATATCAGTGAAGAAGAACAAGTGTGTCTTTTAATAAGGAAAATATCACTTTTAGAGCGAGAAATGGAAATATTGCTTCATTACACTAAAGAAATTATTGCTCATCTCTTGATTGCTGCCAACCAAAGTAAAATAATAACCACGAATAAAGCAATGACTTCACAAATGGAACAGTATTTTAATGAGTCGATATTATTGGACAATGATAATATCTTTAATTTATGTTTACGAACCACGCAACAAAGCGAAACCGAAGAATGGTTCGAAGCACGAAGAATAAGAATCACCGGAAGCAAAAAAGCTCATCACATAGAGACAGTGACTCGCACTTCTGTTGAGTCATTAACGAAGCAATTTTTAAACCCACAAAACGTAAATACTGAAAGCTTAAATTACGGAATTAAAACTGAAGAAAAAGCTCGTGATTGCAACAAGATTGAATGTGATGTCCACGTCTTCCAAATTGGAATATTTGTATCGCCCATACAGCCCTGGTTAGGAGTTTCAGTCGATGGGATAGTGCTAAATAATAGTATAATCACAAAAATAGTAGAAATAAAATGTCCAATATCATGCAGATCAAAACCAATATGGATTAAAGAAACTAATAAATTTAATGTTGGTTACATTGAAACTTCTGCTGATAAAGTAGTGCAATTGAAAGAAAATCATATGTATTATACCCAGTGTCAATTACAAATGTATATCACTGGAATACCGGTCTGTGATGTTTATGTATGGCCCCACATGGATCATACGTTGTTGAGGTTAATATTGATCGTAAATTTTTATTAGAGTTAATTCCAAAGTTAGAAAATTTTTATTTTAACTATTATTTACCTACTTTATGTAATGAAAATAAAGAAAATAGAACAAATCCAAATTTAGAATAATTTAGTTCATAGTATTATTTTATTATTTAAAATCTATTTACTTATTTGCTTTTTATTTATATAGTTTAATCAAGTGAATATACTGTTCAGAATAAGTTTGTTGGGGTTTTGTCAATAAAAAATGTTTTTATATTTAAATATGCGTTTTTATTGCAAAATAAAATACAGAAATTTTATTATTGAAACACAATCATATTTACAATTATTATATACATTTCTTATCTACTTTTACAGGTGTTCATTACTCTTTACTACTTTTAATTATTGGCGGCTGTAAGTTCACTAACACACAAGCCATAAATATTATATTATCTAGATATTTGAATTCAGACACAGGAAATTTTGCAGTTATTCTGTAAGTTTTAATTCTTTGCATTATCCTTTCTATATGGATCCGAAGACTGGCAATTTTTTGTGTTTTATGAACTTCATCAGCTGTGAAATTACCATCTTTTAGAAATGACGGCATAACCACTATGACTTTTTTTCCTGATAAGTCTAAAGCAGACGCAATCTCTGGAAATCCCTTATCTGCCATTATCAACTCTCCAGGTTCTATAAAATTCAGAAACCCACTTT
>NW_020439413.1:1056337-1061678 GCF_000699045.2 Agrilus planipennis | reverse complement strand
GGTTAATGGTAAATAGTAAACAACAAATTCCAGGGAGTCCTGCACCACAGCAGACTATTAAGTCAACTATTTAAGAATTAGATGCTAATACAATTACAGAGACGATCCCCAGATATTGCACTGTCAATTGACTGCAAATTCGTTCTAGGTTAATGGTAAACAGTAAACAACAAATTCCAGGGAGTCCTGCACCACAGCAAACTATTAAGTCAACTATTTAAGAATTAGATGCTAATACAATTACAGAGACGATCCCCAGATATTGCACTGTCAATTGACTGCAAATTCGTTCTAGGTTAATGGTAAATAGTAAACAACAAATTCCAGGGAGTCCTGCACCACAGCAGACTATTAAGTCAACTATTTAAGAATTAGATGCTAATACAATTACAGAGACGATCCCCAGATATTGCACTGTCAATTGACTGCAAATTCGTTCTAGGTTAATGGTAAACAGTAAACAACAAATTCCAGGGAGTCCTGCACCACAGCAAACTATTAAGTCAACTATTTAAGAATTAGATGCTAATACAATTACAGAGACGATCCCCAGATATTGCACTGTCAATTGACTGCAAATTCGTTCTAGGTTAATGGTAAATAGTAAACAACAAATTCCAGGGAGTCCTGCACCACAGCAGACTATTAAGTCAACTATTTAAGAATTAGATGCTAATACAATTGCAGAGACGATCCCCTGATATTGCACTGTCAATTGACTGCAAATTCGTTCTAGGTTAATGGTAAGCAGCAAACAACAAAGCCCAGGGAGTCCTGCACTGCAGCAGTCAAATATCAATAACCAAGTAAAATACTAAAAATAACCCAATGAAGAAACTTTAAATCAATTGTCAAAATAACAAAATCAAATAAAATTATAAACTTTGATTCATCGTCATCGTCATAATTATTTAGTTTGTTTTCAATATTTTTTAAATGCCTTGTAGTCGGGGTGAAAACATTTTCGCTGTTACCCCTCTTTATATAACTTTAATATATGCTTTACAATATTACGTTTTGTAATAAGCTAACGCTTAATAACCTTTTCTTTATTGTTACTATTCATGATTTAATCATGCAAAGCGTAGCTGTAACTGTACGTATTTTAGTAAGGTAACGGCTTTATAGCAATTTTCGAAAAAGCTAAAACTTCTAACAGCTTGGAACTGATTTTAATAGTTTTGGAACTGCTCATAACTGCTTTAGAACTGATCGTAATTGCTTTTGAACTGCTGATAACTGGTTTTGAACTGCTTTTGAACTGCTGATAGCTTTTTCTTCATTTAAGAATTTAATAATCAAATCCTTTCCTATAAACCCCATCGTTTATTTTGTTATCTTTAAATTTTGATAAACAAATAAAATGGATGTTGCCAACAAAGAGAGCATGCATCCTTGAATGCATTAAAAGTCATATTTACTCCTACATGATTATTGTAAATGTGTGTAAGTCTCGATTTAAGGGACTTAAATAGGGAGGAGATTTTAGGTTAATAATCAATACATGTATGATGTAGTAAATAAGTGTAATGTAAACAATATGTACAAAATTAACATAAGCTAATAGAATATTATATCTCCTTTATTTAAAATGGACCTACTCTAATTGCATTCAATTTATCTTGTTTTAAATTAAAGAAAAGAAAATTGCTTTTTTATGTTTCAAAACATGTTTGAAACATAAAAAAGCAATTTTCTTTTCTTTAATTTATTCTAAAATGTTTCAAAATACACCTACTGCGTCATCAATTAATATTATCTTGGTTTGTTACCAATTTGTACATAAACCAAATCTCCAACCTTATAATCCATTTTTTTAACATTTTTATCATAATATTTTTTATTTTTTCTGACTTCCTATAAACTATTATCGCCCAAATTTGTTAAGTTATTATTATTTAATTCATCAGGTAAAAATGATTCAAGCAATCCTGTCAAGGAATAATTAGAAGCAAAACCACTCGAACAAATGAATCATGTTGTTATAATCATCTACACATTCTTCTGCCACCACTGGCCACGATTTATCTCTATTCTCATCAAATTTACATCTTATTCTGTTAACTAATGTCTAATTTGTCCTTTCATTCAATCCATTAGAAAATGCACAATCCACTGCTGTGAAAATCAATGTTATCTTTTGTTTATTTATATATTGTTTAAACTGTGCTGAATTTATACCAGGATACTGATCTGTTAATAATATGTGAATATTTCCATCTTTTTCTACTTTCTTTTATCAGACTTATAAAATCCTTTTCTATTTGTGTTCTTGAAGTAGCTATGTTTGCAAGTCTTGTGATATGATCCACCGCTAAATGTGTTTACGTACCGTGGAGGAGATAAAATTGAAGGCTCACTTATCCCCCTGCCAGGTAACAAATGGATTACGAAGGATATTCAAATGGACTCTATGGAGTAATAATTTTCTTGGGCTTCTAATCCTACAGACAGTTGCTAAAAACACTACGACATAGCACATTCGTCATTCTGTATAGTCAATATTCAAAAATGTATGTAGGAGTCATGACACAATCAGTTTGCACGGTTCGAACCACGATAGTAAATGCGCTTTTAAGTGCGCGTCCGTGACTAGCCTTCCCCGCAAGGCGCGAAATGCACCGTAATGTCTATTGTTGAATTTTTTTTATGGGAAAATCCAGAAATGTCAAGGAGTAAAACAACTAGGAAATAAATTGAGCAAAATGAAAATTAGGGAGTAAACAGAGCTTAATAGTCTTTGGTAAGTAAAGTAAAGAAAATCATTTCCACATACTTTGAAGCATGTTCTGTATTAATTGCCACCTGTTTATGCGATTCAATTGTAGATGTGATAAGTCTGGCTCTGGACGCACCGAAGGAGGGCCGCCTTGAAGAAAATGGCCAGGAGTTAGGACCGCAAGATCATTGGGATTCGAGCTATTGCTGCATAACGGCTTGGAATTCAGCAGGGCCTCTACCGGAGTGGGCAATGTGTAAAATTTTTTGAACGCCAATACTTGCTCAAGAATAGGGAGCGGGAGGATGGCCAAAAGACCATTGCAACTTCTCGGTTTTACAAGTACCCGTAAAGAGGCGCACTAAGATCTTATTAGCGTCAACAAAGTTAGTACCGCAATCACTAATCAAGTGACAACAAGGACCCCGTCGCGCCAAGAAACGACGCAAAGTTGCTGGAAAAACTTCCGACGATAAATTAGAAGCCAGCTCCAGGTGGGCGGCTTTTGTGGTGAAGCCAGACACAAGTATGCCTTAGTAGACTTAACACTTCGGTGCTTAATTCAAGAGATCTTAAAAGGACTGCCGAAATCCACCCCGACCATAAGAAAGGTTTAACTTGTGAGAAACGGGTAGGTGGCAAATCTCCCATGGAAAGTTGTAAAGCAACACGATTGACTTTAAAACAAGGATTACATTTAGACAGATACGACCGGATAATGCGTTTAGCCGACAAGATCCAGAATGTTTGGGCAAATAAGGCATGCATGGTACGCACCCCAGGATGGAAATTGGTTCTATGACAATATCATCTATAATAAGTACTGTTATTTTATGCTTTTTAGGGAGCCAAATGGGATTCTTCGTATCAAATGGGCGTTCGGCTTGTGATAGACGTCGAAATTCCTTGGGGAGAGGCAGATTTTTCCGGATTTTAACCACGATGCCTGCGAAGGCTTGCGCTTGAACATGTTTAATAATGAACATTAAGACTTGATGCAAGTTTTCTTTAGTAAGGTGATCTAATTGTTTATCAAGGTTTCTTGTGTTATATAAAAATCTAAGGCAGTAGGCTACAATATGAAGAATCTTATTCAGCGAGGAAAGTTTCAATAGAAATTCTTCTAAAGGATGTGGTGGTGGTACCAAACATGCAAAGTTACTCATCCTTTCTTGTATATGTATGAGAGGAGTGGGCACACTTATACTAGCCATTGCTGGTCACAAACTGCTGTTTAACATCAACCAACCAGGATCACTCCACCACAGTTTGTGATCCAAAAGTCATCCTGGTAACAAACCCCTAGAGGCACAGTCCGCAGGATTGTCAGCAGACGGGACATAGCGCCAAGAATCGGGAGGAACATTTTCTTGAATATGGCTAATTCGATTGCTAACGAAAGTTTTTCAACGATAAGAAGAAGACTGAATCCAAGCCAAAACCACCAAAGAATAAGACCAAGCCACTATTCGAGAGAACGTGGAATGAACAAATGAACAAATTTAATTAGATCAGATAACAGAACGGATGCCACCAACTTTAATCTAGGTCTCGTTTCAATGGGGCAACCTTGCTGTTAGCGATTAGTAGGAAGGTTTGGACTCTTTCTGGGTGTCCTATTCCAAAATACATTACCACCGCGTAGCCTAACTCCGAAGCGTCACAGAATCCATGCAGTTTACACACAGACCCTCCGACGCCGGGAATTTGTCTAAGTATTCTCAAATTAGGAGGGAAAGCTAACTGGGAAGTATATTGTGCCTAAATGTCTATAAGGTCTTTTGATGCCCGGGTTCCACTGAAGACCAAAAATCTTGATGAATATAGATTCTGTACCCGAGTCAAACGACACAGATTGACGTGTTTCATCCGCCTAGGGGGATAAAACGTCAGGATCATTGCTAGCCCACTTTCGCAGGATGAATCCTGCCTTCGAAATAAGTGAGGTGAGCTCTGTTTGCACGCGAAAAGCCTGTTCTACCGTATCGGTCCGTCCCCGTGACTACATCATGAACGTAAATGGCCGAAGTTAAGACTTCTGAGGCTAAGAGGTATCTAATCTTGCCAATGAAGGCAAGTTGTTTAAGAGTTCTAAGGGCTAAAAAAGGGGCAGATGACACACCAAAGGTTACCATTTCTGCTATAGGATGTTAGGGACTGAAGCTCCACAAAAGCCTCTGGAAGTCGCGATGATCTTTTTTAATTAGAATTTGGCGGTCCTTAATATCTGCTACCAAAATAAAAGGTTGTTTTCTAAAGGACAATAAGATTGAAACAAGATCCATTTAGAGCTTTTCTCCAACCAAAAGGATGCTATTAAGGGACCGACCATTGGACGTGTTTGCTCCGGCGTCAAAGACTACTCGAACTTTGGTGGTGGTAGTATCTAATTTAAATACGCAATGATGCGGAATGTATTAGTTAGAACTATTTCTATCTATGGGAGGTAGAATTGGTGACATTTAGCCGTTATAGATAGATAATTTTTATTAACAATATTGTTATATACATAAATTATGATACATTCTTGATAGCCTACATTTCATAATCATATATTTTATTCAAATTTTGCATGTTTTGTGTGTGTGTGTGTGTGTGTGTGTGTGTGTGTGTGTGTGTGTG
>NW_020439413.1:1054444-1055596 GCF_000699045.2 Agrilus planipennis | reverse complement strand
ACCCTATTATTTACCAGATATACCCTTTAAAGGGGTTTTGGCGTCTCAAACTGGAAGGGGTGGAAAAAATATTTTATGGATTTTTTCGTAATAGCGTATAAATCGGACAAAAATTGATTTGGGGATCGAAAGGGTATTGGCATTATTAATGTAGGGTAAGTATTAGTGGTTGCTCACCCTTTATTGGTAAAATGTTACGGGTTGAAAAAAGCTTCCATAAAATAAATAAAATATAACATACTTAACGATTTATAAGAACATTCCATTTCTAAATGTCACACCCCTCCTAACTCTGACCCAGGCTGCTTTCACCCTATGATTACTACCACACGAAGATTAATTACCAGATATACTCTTTAAAGGGGTTTTGGCGTCTCGAACTGGAAGGGGTGGAAAAAATATTTCAACCTAACCTAACCTAACCTAACTCTGACCCAGGTTGCTTTCACCCTATGATTACTACCACACGAAGATTATTTACCAGATATACTCTTTAAAGGCGTTTTGGCGTCTCAAACTGAAAGGGTTGGAAAAAATATTTTATGGATTTTTTCGTAATGGCGTATAAATCGGACAAAAATTGATTTGGGGATCGAAAGGGTAATAGTATTATTAGTGTAGAGTAAGTATTAGTGGTTGCTCACCCTTTATTGGTAAAATGTTAAGGGTTGAAAAAAACTTCCATAAAATAAATAAAATATAACATACTTAACGATTTATAAGAACATTCCCTTTTTAAATGTCACACCCCGCCTAACTCTGACCCAGGCAGCTTTCACCCTATGATTACTACCACATGAAGATTGTGTACTAATATTTTGTCGAAAATCACAAATTCTAATATTTTGCGTAGTGAGAATGAATCGGATGTTGGCAGACAGGGTGGGGGGGTGAAGAAAAGGAAAAGCCTCTAATCAGCATCAGATTTTACCAGACACCCCATTATTTACCAGATATACCCTTTAAAGGGGTTTTGGCGAATTAAACTGGAAGGGGTGGAAAAAAATATTTTATGGATTTTTTCGTAATAGCGTATAAATCGGACAAAAATTGATTTGGGGATCGAAAGGGTATTGGCATTATTAATGTAGGGTAAGTATTAGTGGTTGCTCACCCTTTATTGGTAAAATGTTAAGGGTTGAAAAAAACTTC
>NW_020439413.1:1036027-1052571 GCF_000699045.2 Agrilus planipennis | reverse complement strand
GTGTGTGTGTGTGTGTGTGTGTGTGTGTGTGTGTGTGTGTGTGTGTGTGTGTGTGTGTGCGTGCGCGTGCGCGTGCGCGTGCGTGTGCGTGTGTGTATGTTCATGTGTTTATATGTTTTCTTCTTTTTTGACATTTTCTCCGTTCTTTCCAGTCTGGATTAATGTGCTGTTCATTCGTTTCTTTTCTTCTTTCTTCTAATCCATAAAATGCTCCACATCCTCGTTTGTGCTCCTGGTTTCGTGATCTGTTGCACCCAACTCTTCTGCTCCCTTCCCGTGTATTCGCAGTTTTCTAGGCAGTGTCTCTTTCTCTTTTTTGCATATCCTACAAAGTTTGTCCTCATGTGGGAGCCAATACTTATTTGCATTCGCTTCTGTTCCCAACCTGAATTTTGCAAGCATTTCTAGTTCTTTTTTCTTTTTGTCTCCCTCTTTCATGTATTCTGGTTTTTTCGATGAATATAACTCCCTATACTCTATCGCATATTTTGAAGCGTTGAGTTTTTCATCCAATCTTTCTTTTTCCTGGTCTCTTTCGATTTTCTCTGCTTCCAGCCATATATCTCTGTTGTTTTCATGGAGTTGGTTGTAGAAATTAATCGACCTTCCTTTTTCTTGTATGTATCTCCTTCTTTGTTTCTTCCATTTCTCTGCTGCGGACCCCTTTCCTTTTTCTTTTTTTGCTTTGCTTGTTCCAGTGCTGCCCAAAAACGTATCTTTCACCTTCAAGTATTCCTTCAGTAGTTCGCTTCCTACTTTCCTGATTTTTTCTTCGTATTTTATCGCTCTCTTCCTTGTTTTATTTGCCAACTTTTCCCTTCCTGATTCCACTTTCAGCAGGTATTCTGTTGTCGTGCGGTCTAGCTTCAGTACCCATTTTATGTACTTATCTTGGATATCTTCTATCATTTTATATTCTGTCCATCCTCATATTTCTACGCCATACATCAGTACACTTTCCACCAATACTTCAAATAAGAACATTCTTTTTTCCCAGTTTTCTTTAAAATTTGTCTCGGTTGTGTTCCACACTCTTCCTACAACTGCCATAGCTTTTTTCTCAGGTTTCTTATTTGTCTTTCGTTGTATGATGTATCCTAAGTTGTTATATTCTTTCTTCTAGTTCTTCACCATTCCATTTAAATATTATTTTTCTTGTCTTTCTACCGCCTTTTCTGCCTCTTATGATCTTTGATTTATCTGTATTCATCTCTAGACCTATTCTTTCAATGTACTTCCCGAATTTCCCTATCATTTCCCTCATTCCTTCTTCGTTGTTTGCCATTAGTACTACATCATCGGCGTAAGAAACTGACCAGACTTTTTTCTTCCCTATGACTACCCCTCCGGTCAGAATTTTTTTCATTGTGCCTTCTAAGTCAAGGAAGGCTAGATTGAATAGGACTGTGCTCAGAGGGCAGCCTTGCCTGACCCCATTTTTTGTGTATATTTCTTCTAATTTTTCGTCTCTGATTCTCACTTTAAATTTTGTCTCTTCATATATTTCTTCCATCTTTTTTCTTAACCTTGTATTTGTGCCTTTTTCTTCCATTGCTTTCCATATTTTTTTTCTTTCAATTCTATCAAATGCCCCTCTCATGTCCGCAAAAAACAGAAATATCTCCCTTTTTCTTTTTTTATTTCTTCTTCTATCGCCGTCTTTACTATATAAATTGCGTCTATAGTGCCTCGCTTTTTCCTGTATCCTAATTGTGTGTCACCCATAAGATTTTTTTCTTCCATTTCTTTTTCTAGTCTGTTTTTGAGCACTTCAGCATATATTTTATATCCGGTATCCATAAGCGTGATTCCCCTGTAGTTTTTTGTCTCATCTTTGTCTCCTTTTTTGTATATGGGTGTAACGATGCTTGCTTTCCATTCCTCTGGTTGTTTCTTACTCCCGTTCCAGATTTCGTTTATCACTTTGTGCATGTCTTATAGAATTTTTTCTTCCACAAAAATCCACGCTTCGTTTGGTATTTTGTCTTCTCCTGCTGCTTTTCTTTTCTTCATTATTGGTATCGCTGCCTTTATTTCTCTTTCTTCTATCTCTGTTTCCCTAATGTCTACTTCTCTCTCCACACCGTTCATCTGCGCTTTAAAGTGTCTTATCCATTCCTCAATTTTCATCTTTTCACTTATTCTCTCTCTTCTGTGCCTTTGTTTATTTATGAGTTCCCAGAATTTTCTGCCAGATTTGTCTTTCCTTGCTTCGGTCCATTTCCGAATTTCCTGCTCTTCCTTTTTCTTGTCAATTAGCAGTTTATACTTTTTTCTTAGAATCAGAAAATCACTTATTTTATTTCCATTTCTAGTGGAGTTTCTTTTTGCTTCTTTGAGTTCCTGCTTCATATCATGACACTCTTTGTCCCACCAGCTTTGCTTCAACGGATCATTTTTTAATTTTACTTTTTTCACCGGTAGTGCGTTTGATATCTTTAATTTCAAGTCTTTCCAGTTATCTGTTGGTCCCCCTTTTTCTAACCAATTCCTATAGTCTCCGATTCCTTCTACATTCCATATTATGAGCTCTTTTATTTCATCCTCTTCCGCTAGTTTCTCCGTTTCTACATCCAGTTCTATTTGCAGCATTAGGTGGTTTGAGGCTATTCCTTCCCTGATTTCCATGTTTTTTATTTTTTCTTCGCCTCTTCTATTTACTATAACATAGTCAATCACTGATCTGCCTTTCGGTCCTACGTATGTCATGCAGGAGTTTTCTTTTCCTGCGTGGTTTCCGTTCAAGAAATAAAGGCCTTGCTCCTCCATCCACTTGATTAGTTTTTGTCCATCCTCATTCAAAGTTTTATCATCAGAGTTTCTAAGTTCAGTTGCTGTGTCATCCTCTACTTTACCTCCTTTCTCGGCTGTTGTGGCATTTAGATCGCACCCTATTATTATTGGCTGCTCTATGTTTTCTTCTATGATTTCTGTCATCTATTTGTAGTTTTCTTCCCTGTTTTCTCTCATGTACACGCTTATCATAAGTATTTTTTCATTTTCTACTTCCAAGTCTATTTTCATCAGTTCGTCATTTATCTTCTCTCTTGTGATTTTTGTGTGTTGTAGTTTACTTTATATGCAGTGGCCATACCCCCCTTCGGTCTTCCTTTTTTCTTTTCTTTCCTAGCGTTTATCCTTCTTACTTCATATTTTTTTAGTCTGCTTTCTATTTGGTGATCTTTTTCTCTATCTATCCATGTTTCTGTCAAGTTTATTATATCAAATTCCATTAATTTTTCCCAGTCTTCTTTGTCCAGGCCGCTTATCCCCCTTACATTTCAGAAGACCACTTGAATTTTTTCCATGTTGTCGTTAGTTGTGCCTCGTTTCTTCTCTTCTCTGTTTTTCCTTCCGAAACCACTTTTCCAGCCTTTCGTTCCAATAGAGCTCTTCGTGGTTCGTCACTATTCTTTTACGTCCTATCTTACAATCAGTTTCTTGGTTTTTGATTTCGTTTGCCTTCCTGATTACTTCTTTCCTATTCTGTCTTTCCAACCATGTCTCATCATTGTTTATGTAAATCTTTTCTTTTTCTTGCCTTAGCTTATTTTTATTCTTCATAATGTTTATTTTTTGTTCCATGTTTTCAATCTGCGCTCCTATAGTGTTGTTCATATTCTTCAAGTGCCAGAGTTTTCTTACCGTTACTTTTATTCCTAGCTTTTCTTTTATCCATTCTTCCAAGTTTACTTCTTCTTTTATGTTGGTACCAGTGATAATAACGTTTTTCTTCCTTCTTACCCTTTCTGCGCCTTCGACTAGCCATTTCAGATCTTTGCCTTTTTCCTCTGCAGTTATGACCTGCAACTCCTCTACGCATGTCTCCATTTTCTCTTCTTTATTCTTGTTAATTTCCTTTTCTACCTCTTTTATTTTTTCTTTTGTCTCTTTTTCTAGTTCTTCAAGCGATTTTTTCATCAGTTCTATTTTCTGTTTGTTTGTGCTTATCCTTTTCCCTTTATCTTCATTTTCCCTTTTCAGGGCATTTATGTCCTTTTTCATTTATCCTACTTCTTGCTTTAACTTTTCCTCAAGTTTATCCTCTAGGCTCTCGTTTCCTTTTTTGATTTCCTTCTGCACATTTTTCCATCTCTCTTCTTCGGCTTTCTCTCTTTTTAGTTGCTTTTCTTCTTCGTCTTCCCATCTTTTCTCTAGCATATCTATAATCATCTTTTGTTCACACATTTTTCTACTATTTGTATCCTCAGTATTTTGTTTTTTATATCTTTTCCCTCAGGGCTTTCATGGGCTTTTCTTTTTTTATTTTCTTCCGAACTTTTCCCCAGCCAGCTCTTTAAACTCCCCGTGCTATTGCTTCTACTTGAGTTAGATGAAGAACGGCTATTGCTTTTAGATCCTAATGGCCTGCCTCTTCTCTTTGGTTTTGTCTCACTTTCGATTACCGTCTGATTTAGTTCTGATTCATCACTGGATGACATAACGGGTTTCTTACTCACATTAAAAAAAGTGAACCCACCATGATGTTACGCCTATGGGACAGCAAGCCACTATTTTTTAAGTTTAAATAAGTTTTTGTGTTAAACTTTTTTGCTGAAAGATTATCTCCTGCTATGCCCGAGTCGACCCCTCGGAGGCCACACAAGCAAATTAATGTTACAAACTTAATAATTTACTCATTTACAAACTCTCAAAAACCAGAAGTTCTCCAATCCATTCACTGATCATAACATCCTTTTTTCGCCACTCAAAAATCAAATCAAATCGCCCAAAAACAACCCGAAACTATACAAACGCGCAGAGATCGACACAACAGGTCCGCACTTCAACAGTCGACCTCCGTTTAGTCGTTATATAAATAGTCCTTCAGGATTGCACTGTACTCTTTATACAATTGTGAGTTTTTACGCAAACAATTCTCTAAAGACAAAAAAAGACGGAGAGCTAGCAGTACTATAAGAATCTCCAAATTACTACAAATTTACCTTGTTCATTTCTAAAATAAGTTTGGACGAATAATTCATCACATGTAAGTTCGTCGGGTGGCGATTGATGAGAATCGGGGATATGTGCTACTTCCCAGAATCTTGTCACCCAGGATCTGGGGAAAATACCAGCACCTACCAATAGGTCTATTTCACTGGGGCTACTCGCTAAAAGATCGGCAAGTTCTAAGCTATTTAAATGACGAAATTGTTTCAAATCAACGAAGTACCTTGGAAGCTTGGAACAAATAATGGAAACTACGATTGCTTCTACGAGAAGCCTAAACGAAGGTAGAAGTCTGGAACTGATTTCTAATTGGATGATTCCTTTAGAAATGATAGAGTCATTGTCTATGCTACAAATAGTCAAGCTAAACGCGAATCGCGCTAATCAAAGTTGATGAAATCATTAATTTGATACCAAATTAACTTCTGAACCGGTGTCAATAAGGGCACGTACCAAACGTGTATTTCCATTTCTATCTATGACAGTTAAGGCGGTTGTTAATAAAACCTTTAATACTGAGGCGCCTGGGGTCTCGCAACTATAGGGTACCCTAGGGAAATTATTTAATTGTTTAAGCTTCCCTCTGTTGGGGATTCAACGGACGAAGAACCTTTCCCGCTAGTCGTCGCACTGAAATGAAGGAGCGTATGATGTTTTCTTTTACAACGTCGGCTCGTGTTATTAGACGTACAGTCCATAACCCTAAGTCATGAACAGAGACAAATTAAAAAGGCTGTTTTTCACGTGCTAACTTGTACCTTTCTTTGGGAGACCTAGAATTAAAAGACTCGAATTTTAGAAGTGAATGATTCTGTTTACACATCTCACAATGATCAGTCTACTCAAGACAAGGAATTTTTATTTGTTTCGCCAAATTGTATCTGATTTTTTATATTGTTTTAGACCAATAGCCAAATTCGTTGTCTCTAATGCTCTACAGTAGTCGACCAAAAACCATCATTTCAGGTAAATTCCAGTTCAAAACGCTGTCTAAGTGACGTATCTAATTTTTGTGCGAGCCAACTAACCAGAGTGAAGTTTCATAGATCAAGGTGATCATATGGACCAATGTGTTCTCTGAAAATAATTTAACAAATTACGGGTTTGTGGCAATGAGGAATCAGCCTTTGTAGCATTGGCCAATAACTGCCAATAAAATAAGATCAAAACGAGAATTTTGTATGCTACTTCATAATTGTCCGCCAAAAGCAAGAGATTCTTGACATTGTTCAAGGGTTCCCCCTCCAAAGTTGAAATTAAATATTGATTTTTCTCTATGGACAAATTGACTCATTTTTGTGAGTGAAAGTTTTAAACAAATCTATATATGGAGGTAGGTTACTTTATTTTTGGTAATTTTACTGATGGGGACGTTTGTACCACTGCTGCTGTTACTGACTGAACTGATTGTGAAAGACTCAGTGATGGTAAAGTTTCGTTTATTGACATACATACGTTCAATATTGTTTTTACAATCATCCATTATTTCTAGCTTTTCCTTGCTGTACACTAAGATTTCATTGTTTTTTAGTTGAACGTACAGTTTGTAATTGTTAAGGACACTAACGAAATTACATTTTGCACTTATTTTTGAGGAGCAGTGATCTTTACGTGGTTCTTCTAAATATTGGAAGAGAATTCACCAATTTGTTTTACTACCTTGTCTTGGTTTTAATATTGATAATCAATGTTATTATTGGTTTCTATTAAATCGTTACTGTCGGGGGGGTTACCAGTAATATATTTTATGGTTGTCCCTAAAACATTTATGAGTGCTTTTTTATGAGGATGATGGTTGAACTTTTGCATCTTTCTATCTGAACACAGTTATCTTTAAGGTTTTGAATAATTTGATTATTTGTGTGTCCTTTTGCTTTTGATTCTCATATTATGACATTACTAAGTAGATTTCTGTAACTGAACTCTATATATTGCTTACATTAAAATAAAAGTAAAACTTATGGTAATTAGCAATTAACTTAGCTACACCTAATTCTTTAATGAAATGTCCGTTATTTTGAATAATGACACGAACGGCTTGGGCCTGGACCGTTACTAGTATCCTGCAAAGGAAATTTCTTTTTACTCTTTTTATTTTTCGCTTATGGATATTGACTATGCGGTTAGAGTTTTCCCTAATTCCTCCAATTTTGTTGTTTATAGAGGTTACATTAACCTTATCGAAATAAGGATCGGTTTTTCTAATTCTTTGTCTTTAAAGTATACTACGGGTTCGTTAATTTCTGGGTTCACTTTACCGATATTTCTATTGTCTAATATTCTACTTTCTCTTTGTAGTTTTTTATTATATTGTTGTTCGTAAAATGGTAATATTTCGTTTTTTCTTGTTTCGTTGTATGATTCATATGTTACTTAATATGAGCGGAATCCTTATAAACCACCTTATAAAGGACTTATGGTAACATCAAAACCTTTTGAAATAATAATGATGGATTTATTTACGATAGAGAAAAACACATTTTTGACATTTTTTGACCATTTCAGTAAATATACATAACAGACAAAAATGGTATTACCATAGTTAATAAATTAAGACATTTCATTAACCATCATAATCTTCCAGGCACAATTTTAGTTGACATGGGGACAGAATTTTACAACACCCATCTCAAAGATTTTTGTAAGCGTTATCACATCGACTTGCACTTCGCAAGCACAGGCAACCCGACTACTATCAGTCCACTTGAAAGAATTCACGGCACGTTAAAAGAGAAATTAACAATTTTGAAACAAACCAACCCTGAAGAAACAATTCCAAATTTAATGATTTAATCTATTTTCATATATAACAACTCAATTNAACCCCAGAAATTTCATAAATAACAGAATCAAAGAACTATCTGTATTGTATGAAAAAGTTAAAAATCGAAATTTAGACAGAAATCAAAAAGCCTTAGACAAAATTAATCAGCAAAGTGACCCTATTCCTCAATTATCTAGAGAAATTTACAGCAAAACTTCTGACAAATCTAAAATGGCCCCTAGGTTTTAAAGAACGATCAAAATTGATTAAAATGACGATAGAGTTGAAGGAATATTGGCAGGACAAACCAAAATTAGAAAAATACCACTTCGAAACATTAGAAGGGTAAGAAAAGACATTTTGTTGCTGGATGACGAAGACATTCCTGATAGCGATTGTACTGTCGTGAGTAATCTCCAATACTTTTGTGCTAATAAAGTTAAGACAAATGTCACAGAATTGTCCATGTCTTCCACAATTTACATCCAAAATTATGAAGAAATTCAGGCGTTACGGAACGGAACCCTGCTGATGACCACGACTAACCATTGGAGCATTGATAACAAGCAATATGGCTGCGGCTCCTACCTGATTAATTATGACAAAATGACCATCATAAATCACCAATTATTTGAAAAAGAAACTACAGCGATAAGGAAAGAAGAAGTCCAATTAGGAATGGTTACCCTACAAACTCCAAAGGAAGGGCTTCTTAAACTCAGCAACTACCCCCAAGACCATCGAGAAATAGCAACACTGCTGCAAAAGATCGAGAAGACTCCGGTCCATCTACAGCAGTTGACCTTCGCTTCACATGCTGCCATCACGATCCTCTCGTTCGTGAAATTGACCACATTAATCGCTACCTTGTGCCTCAAGTGCTGATATAACGAGATGAACCATAGTTACAGTTATTTTACCAATAAAAGAATTTTATTTCCAAAGTCCATGTTGGAGGGAAAATTCATGTTTAAACTGGCCTAGCCTTAACCATGCTCCATTTTGTTTCGACATTCTTGCGGCATCTATTAAAAAAAAAAATAGACAAAAAACAATAACTGCAAATTACACACACTTCTACAGGAAATTACATTTTTCAGTATTCTTGCTACATTTCGTTTAATAAAATTCAATAAGCAATAGCTTTAAGCGGGAAATTCAAATAAATACAGGCTCCACCCCCCTTTTACGTCAATTCCAGAGGATCTTCAACAAGAGCATCTGGTATTGTTGACAAAAGGGGCATGGTCCAACCTCTTCAGATGAAGAATGTCCTAGACAGACCTTCTAAAGCTCCAAAATTGGTAAGATGTTGATGGGTAGAGCATGCCCCAGATATGGGGAGCTGTGACCGAGGTATGGGGACCCATCTGCCCCTCTACTTGCCTTGATCGGCTGACACACCCATCACGGCATCATCCTCTTAGGGCATTCTTCGTAGTGGACAGTCTAATTCGAAAGTCGGTGAACGGTATAAGGAGCCAATCTCGTTTGTCAGACTGCTCACAATTTCTTTGCGCATAGGGTCGAGGGCTAAGGACAGTATAAGATACAAAGTCCGCCTGCCAACGCTGCTCCCAGCCCTCTGTTGTAATTCCGTGGACAGAAATATTAGTGGTAAGCTACTGCTCATCAATGTGTTTCTGCTGATCTCTAATTTGTATACCATTAAAGGGATACCACAAATAGCGCAGTTCGCCTAACGATGAGTGGGAACCTCCAGCAGCATTAACGTCCTTAAAACTAATTAACAGCTACTAAACCTCATATCTAAATATTACATTTTAATTTAACAACAATTATAAACTATGTATCAAAAACTACACTCAGCTCTAAAAACTAAATAATAATCCACTCAGATAAACCTTTAAACTATCAACAACTGTAAACATCACTAATTCACAACGCTGCTCCTCACAAATAAATAAGAGTTAAACAATGATGTGTGGAATTTAATGATTTTATTTTATTTACAACGAATTGTTTAGTCACCAGTCACGGGAAGTAATAAATTTGATAAATATTGGTATACAATTCACCTACACACGTACACATTTGCACTGTGTGACATGTAACATAAGTAAATAGATAAATTAATAAAAAATAAACAATATCACAAAACGCACAACTTCTAGCATAGCACACCGGGTTTCCACCAGCAGGTTAGGTTAGGTTAGCTTATACACATTAGTCTTGTTACTGACTGGGCAATTTTTTCTTCGTTAACCTTACATTTCATTATGTTAAGGAAATCTATAATCTTTGTTCAATGACTCTTTTTGACAAGTCTCCAGAAGTTACCCGCAGAGACGCATTTCCTCACCTTTTCTTCGAGCTTTGTTCACTTGTCGGCCCACATCTAACACTCGAACAAATGACTCAGGGTTTATGTCCAATGTACATACATGTGAAAATTCGTGGTTAGGAGCATCCCTAGATACTTAACCGTATCTTTACTTTTAGGGATGCAACCTCTGCTGGACGTTGTGATACTTTTTAATAAGCCTTCCTTGATATCCATGGGATCAGAGCTAGCGTAACCACTTTCTAGTCCGGAGGCATTATTCCATTCTTATAACAGTCCTCAGAAACTTTCTGGACTGCTTCAAGAATTACATCTATGATTATTTTAGTTAGTCTAGATGTTATCCCATAGGGGCCGGATGCCCCCATAAATTTCTTGAAAGCCTTATTTCTTCTATTTCGAGTGGCGTGTCGTCATGATAATCTTTTATCTATCTAACTGGGATGGGGGAGCTAAGGAACAGTTTCCCTGTCTCTTCTAGCGCATGAATCTGTGAGAAATTTCTTCAGTTAGTTGTGAAGTTTTTTCTAGCACTTCGATTTGGCTTTTCGAATCAGTTTTTAAGTTTACTGCGTTCTCGCTTTAAGTCAGCCTGTATCATGCACACACCGTGCAGACTCTTCGTTGATTGGCAATATCTTCGTTTAACCGGTGTATACTGCTTTTTGGGCTTCTCCTTGCTGGCTTTGATGAAAAAGACGTTACACATGCCTTCGCAATTATTTTAGACGGTGTCGAGTCGTTACACTGACCTCCTTCATTATTCCAATAGCCTACATGTAGCGTTAGTTTAAACTTGTCCACATTTCTTTGTGTGATGGTATACCGCTTGCCAACCCCAAGATCTTCGTACTTCACTATAAATTGCCCTGCTTCAGTGGTCACTCAGCGTTTCACTTTCCAAGACTCCAGCGGAAGTTCCATCGTCTCGGAGCCTTTACCCCTCCACTGGGTCTATCCCCGAAACAGAAGGTTATCACGTTCCCCCGGGTGAGTCTTCTTCTAGCCAATCCCTTATCCTTGTCTTCTGTAGTTTCTTGTTGATCATCTGCATATCATGAGCTGCGTTCTTTACCTCCCTCCTTACATTCGTGCATCCGTTTAGGATATCTAGCAGTTATTTCGTTTTCTTATTCACAACGTTTAGATGAGAGATCATCTCACCTTACTGGTAGATCTCCCCTTTGGCTTCATCTTAGCAGAGTCAAGTGACTCCGCCGACTTAGGGTATTTTTTCCACATAGAGGAGATGGACGTGTCATCTTCCTGCGTTGTATTAGTACTACGTCTTCCGAATCCGACTTTTCCCCGCATGATCTCCATATGGAGGTGCTCAAGCAAGTATTCTCCTCCGAGTATGTCTTCTTCTACTCGATCTAGTTCGAGCCTATAAATAAATTCCAGTTGCAAAAGAAGACATTCCAAAAACAGCAATTACAACACCGTTTGGTTTTTCCGAGTTTCCGTACATGAATTTTTAATTACGCAACGTCAGCCAAACATTCCAACGCTTTATCGACGAAGTGTTACACGGCCTTGATTTCTATTTCGCTTACATTGATGATTTACTGGTCACATCGAAAGATTCTGAAAACAAACAGCATTTACATACTTCATTTACTCGCCTGCATTCCGACGGCGTATTACTTAATCAAGCGAAATGCAATTTTGGTAAAAGGGAAATTTCTTTTTTAGGTTACTCTGTTTCGACGAATGCAATACGCTTTTTACCCGACAGAGTGACAGCAATCATCAGTTTCTTGAAACCTACTACCGCACAACAGTTGCGACGATTCCCGAGTATTCTCAACTTCTACAGAAAGTTCCTGCTCAACGCTGCCCGCAGTCGTTCTGCTTCTACTGGAGAAAATTAAAGGAAATGCACCACTACAGTGGAATCCAATAGCCGACGAGGCATTCACTTTAAGCAAAAAGCAAAAGTTACCCGCCACCCTCGGAAGGATACCGTTATTGTCTCACGTGTGTAGACCAATTCACACGTTGGCCTGAAGCTTTTCCCATGATAGATCAAGAAGCCGCAACTGTGGCACGAACATTCTACGAAGGATGGGTCTATCCTTTCGGCGCACCCTTAAGAATCAGTACGGACCAAGATAGACAGTTTGAGTCCCAACTTTTCAAGGGGCTGTCGCATTTAACAAACTCAAAACATATCCACACAACGGCACATCACCCCTCAGCTAATGGTATGATTGATCGACTACACCGACAATTAAAAGCCGTCATAACTTGTCATCAGAGCAGCAGCTGAACCAGGATTCTTCCCACTGTTTTTCTGGACATTCGTGCGGCTTGGAAGGAAGATCTTAAGACATTGGCCGCCAAAATATTATATGGTAAGCCACTTCGTCTATCAGGCGAATTTCTAGCACCGGATACCCAACAGTCTCACACTACCATCCAGACATATGTACAGCAGCTTCGCGTTCACTTTCAACTTCTACAACCTGTAGCTGGAAGCAGGCATGGTGTACAGAAAATTTTCATTTATGGAGATCTACAATCGGTCGAATATGATCTGATTCGACGGAATGGCTCAAAAATCTCGCTGCAGTTCTCATACGATAGTCCATACAAAGTGCTCATAGGAGGCGAACATTAATTCATTTTTCAACTTCCCAACCAAAGCAAGGCAGTATCTATCCAGAGACCCATGGGGTGGTTATCTAAATGAGATATTAACTGTTCCTTAGAGTAAATTCTAGAAAGATGTTGCATCATTTCTCTTATTTGTTTATTTGAGATTGATTCTATATCTTCTCTTGCAAAAGTAAGAGTTCTTTCAAGCAGTTGTAATTGGTTGAGCAGTGTTTGAGAGATAGTTATTAATTCAAATAATTGATTATCGACATCTAATCCCTATATTTCCCCATTTAATTTTGAAAGTGTACCATTCAGCTGTTTATTAATGTTTTTAATTGTTTCTGAATATGAATTGGTTATGTGATGAGTAGACATCGGATTATATGCACTATCAAAATGCCAAAATATGCATGCAAATATGCACTAAAAAAGGGTGAAATATGCACAAAATATGCACAATAAGAAAAACCATTTATAATTAGAATTTATATTTTCGACGTCAACTGACGTTACCGGGCAGAACTTGAAATTTGGCGCCATTCCTGCAGAGACCTCTTCAGGAGGAGTATGTCCGATGCCGTTGATAAATGCGTCAATTTTCTTTATTTCGTCAAGACCGGGGTTTTTATACAAAACTGCATTTAATTTGCCACGAACCTTTTGCGATATTGAACTCGGAAGGGCGTTACTCTGTTCAATCATTTTTTCTAATATTTCCAAGGACTTCCACAAAGGAAGGTTTTTAGTTTCTAGTTTTTCAATTGCATCGGATATATTGCTGAAACCTGTGGCGTCGACGGCATAATACAACACGCCTAACACGTATAACTACTGAAATAAGCACTGTTAATGAAAAAGTACCAAAATATGCAAAAACGCTAATAGTCTAGTGATGAGCTAAACTTAAATACTGGTTTTGTTTTTCAATCGGTTTCTTTTGATTATCAAAGAGTGTATTTATATTATTTTTAATATCTTCGTAATCGTTTGAATCTTCCAAAGAGGCATTTAAAAGCATTTCCCATGCCGTTTAGTAATTCACACTTTTCTCGCATAGGCCGTAACTTGTCTAAAGTGTCTTGAATTTGGTTTAATATATGTAGGATTTTTGTAGATGTTTGTTGTCTAGGATATTGAAATAAAAGCCGTACCGGGTATATTCTTAGCATTAATAACCATTAGTAAGTAAAAACGTTATGAATATGTAGATTTTGAATATAACATGGATTTGCGAGCACAATCAATATTAACAACACATCGACACATTAATTAATATTATGCAATCTTCATATCAATTATTAGGCGTCTTCCGTAATTCGCGTCTTTGGTTTTCTTATACGTCTTAATACATTTGATTCCCGTCGCAGAATGCCTACCGCCCTCACGTCCTCCCGCATTTCCCAATTCAAGTATCGCCTTACGATTACTTAAATATTTATGGACAGTACCGAACAAAAAAAATAATAAAATATTATACAAAAATAAATGGGTTCCCACTCTCGGCCATCCGACTATGAGTCCGTCTCGGACTCTAACTCAGCGTTTACCCATGGTTTCATGAATTCAGCACATTTACTAGTTCGGATAAGTCATTTGCTGCCTAACCAGACAATTTATCACTTCCCTTGCTGTAGTAGACTTCACTGGATAAATCCCTGTAAATTTGCTAAAATCGTCCACAATCGTGAAAATATATTGATAGTTCTTATTAGTGGAAGGAATCGGCCCCAAATGGTCTGCGTGATACGTATGTAGTGGTCCATCTCTTTTCGGAATAGGGTGAAGTAATCCCTCTCGTTTTCCTTCCTTTCTGTTACCAAGAATGCATGGAACACAGTTTGTTATAACATTTTGTATCTTATTCGTCATTTCGGGAATGTAATAGTTTTGTTTTAGCAACTCTTCTGTTTTCTTTACTGCAAAGTGACCNGGGCTTTAAACTTAAAAATATAACTTTTATTATAATTTGAAGTTAGATTCCTGACCATTACTATTAAATTATGTTTTTTTCAGAGTGGAGGTCAAATAATTACATAACCGCAGCCTACAGTTGTTCAACATGATAAAAAGTTTAAAAATAAGTTAATATCTGTGTATAAGCAGTAACACTCCAAAAGTCTGAAGATGGTTAAATAAACCGAAACGTTACAAAAAACATTCCTCAGTATTCAGTTTTATTTGAGAAAACTGAGAGATTTTAGGGAGGTAGGTAATAAATTAAACACATTTACAAACCAATGTAATTATAAATTTTCCTACCTACTTCATGTTTCGGCTTGGGTACTGGATTCTATTCGACTTAGTAATATTACTTATATTATCATATGCATGTTTTAAAACTTCATCACAGATTCCAAAAGGAATACTTCTCTAACGTTAGTAGATTTTGCAATATTACTATCATCAAAAATAATCTTACTTATTCTATTCTGTAATTTATTAGTTTTTTTATGTGATTTTCATATGCCCCGCCCTAAGCAAAAATTCCATAAATTGGCTATAATATGAAAAAGAACATAATATATAGAAATGAGTTGTCTTTTAGAAATGACTGGCTTAAGCATTATCCTTTTTCATTTTAGGCAAAATATAAATGTTCTTTATCTCATCATGCTATTTAAATAAAAAAGATAACAAATGACAAATCACGCCTGTTTACAAACGTTCATACTTTTGTCGAAAGCATTAAAAAACCGATTACCTTTCATTTTTATGTTAGGGGCTAGTATGTTTTCTATGATCTGGTCCCATCTGATGAAAGAAATATCATTCTCATCAGTTCCGAAGTTTTTCCCAGTATCATCACAGATTTTGCAAAAAGTGACCTGGACATTATCTACTTCGACTCCTGTACATATAACTACGTAACGATATTCCGAGCTTTGATGAAAAAGTTTCTCCAATTTAAAATCGCCATTTTTAATTCTGTTTTCCAGATGTTAAGGGTTGTGGTTCGTCTTCAAATTGACTTGTCTTCTCGGAAACTGATGCGTCTAAAGGCTGAGAAGATATTTGAAACTAATTCGTGTTTTTATATATTAGTGACGTTAGTGGTTTGTCGTCAGATTCAGTTTCAGGCCCATACACATACCAAGACATGTCTTAAGAATGCTGGATGATAAACTGTAAAACTGTTTTTATGGACCTTATTAAGAAACAATTAAATAAAACACATATTCAACATCATCATCAACTAATGCCACATCAGGTGCAAGAATAGAAGACTTATGTTAAGGATGTAATTAATTTAAGTAATCGTCCCTAACACCCACTATTCCCACTATTAAAAACAACACAGCAGCGTCAGCGTTAGGACCAGTAGGTACTGTTACGTCCTGTGATTTCGGGTTCTAAACGAAATATTCACGGGCACGCACGATAACTAAATTTTATTTGGTAGTCGTTAAACCAATGATTTAATGTTCGTTAAATTTCAAAACACTGAATTGTAATGTTTATAATATTTTGAAATAATGACAATTGATTATTGAAAGATAAAAAACTTTTTTGTATTAAATAAAAGAAAAAAAATTGGCAGTTATAGGAACTGCCGATAGAAGTGAAAACTTAGAACTTTTAGTATTAAAATTTGAAATTTCACAATGTTTGAATAAAAATTATCAACATCAATCTGGTTTTCACATCTATTGACACTCCGAGCAACAATTATATGCATGTTTATATGGTTTTTTATTATTCAAATATTTACATAAATTTCAATGTACTTGATTTTTAACATTGTTTGCATCATTGTCATCATTAATTTCAACAATTCTCTGTATAGATACAGATATACTCAGATATATACTGCTACAAGCATGTCGGTGACGCGAACGCACTAGATTTCACCCATCCACAAAGCGTCTAACGCCTACAGCACACGGCCGCTGCGCGTGCGCCAGTCGTGAGCATGTCGGT